>NC_081758.1:34959878-35252378 GCF_963082965.1 Carassius carassius | reverse complement strand
AGTACTAAAGATACTGCCCTTTAGGAAATGAATGTGGCCACAGATACAGTTTGGGGTCAGTACAGGGGTGTTGTAATAACTTCAATATTGTAATATCGCGATACTGACAAGCCAACAGAATACATCAAGCAATTGCCACAACCGTTATGTTCCCTTTTATTCATGAAACTATGCCCTTATTGTTTTACACTTAATCTGCGTGTACTGAATGTTTAGTAAGTTAATAACCATAATAAGAGTGAAGAGAGTAATATTTTTACCCCAACTGGCTCTTTTTTAAGTCTTTAAGACTGTGCCATTGTGATTTGTACATAGGTTCTATAGATTTGCTCTAAACAGAGAGAGACAGAGGGAGAGAAATTTACTGAGTATGCACAATTACTGGCGTCTGTCCTTCTTCAGGTCAAGTAATATATTCATGAAAAAAAAAATCAGGTGAAAGATGAAAGCAATATCTTTGTCATAGCATCCTTTCAGCGTTTACAGGGATTTCTCAAACTGACGTCAGCGTTGTTCAATGCATTTAATCAATAGCATTGTTGTCCATGAAATGAAATATCAGATTAAGCATTACCCAGGTAACGTATTGATTATCAAATGAGCCTTGTAAATTAATTTAATTTCAACAGCTTGTCTCAATTTTGAATGAATCAGCGTTTTTAAATGTATTAGCTGAGTCACTCCCTTAGCTGCCACCTCCTACCATAACAATGTAACTTGACTGACTGACAGCCTGTGCAAAATGAGTTCTTCACCTTGACAGCCCTAGGTCAGTAAGATTTTTTTTTTATTCCAAATTAATACATGCATTCGATAAGCACAATAAACAGTAACAAAGCATTTATATTTTTTTATTCAGTTTTTAAAGACTTTCTATTCATCAAAGAATCTGAAAAATGTTATCAGCTTCCACAAAAATATTAAGCAAGTGGTTGCTGAAAATTAAACTTTGTCACAAGAAAAAATTTAATAGGGAGGTTGTTTTTAAACATTTTAGGCTGAAATTAAATATCTGTTTAAAAAATCTATTTCCGCAGAACAAGAAAAAAGCACAGGGTAAAAAATTATAATAATTTAAGCCTTAAAATATACTTTTAGAATATTGATAAAATGAAGATGTAAAATATGAATAGAACATATATATGTTTGCAGTGAAACAGTTAACGGCAAAACAAAAAGGTTAGCCTTGCAATGTATCTGATTCTCAGTAAACACAACGGCAATAAAAAGAGAACTTCTTCTTTGCGTTTAAAATATGGATTTAGATGCATAGAATGCATGATAGGTTCTTTGTAAAAATTCTCTTATCTGACTTTAAACATTTTTAAACACCCCCTTGCGGTCTCTGTCATATGAGAGGAAGTACATTCTTTTAATATACAGCAGCATGCAAATTACAACCTATCCAAAGAAATAGCAGCTATTAGTATTAAAAATAAATAAAATTAATTAATTAATAAAAATTTTCAGCCTTAACAATGATTTACTCTCAAATTAAAACTGATAAATGGAGGAAAAAAAAGAGTCAAAATTGTAGTATGAGACTGGTTTTGAGAAAATGGATACTGTGGTTTTCCCAAAAAAACATCCTAAACATAAAACATCCTTCCATAAAACATGTCTCTCTCACTCTGAGTTAGCAGCAATGCCCAGCATGTGTTTGACGAGAGGGTGACAGCGGGATCCCATCTCCGCTTTGTGCTAATTCCTCTCTCGCTGCCTGCGTCCTGGCATCGATGTACCATCAATCCATAGCACTGACATGCACACACACCACAAATGTCCATCAAATGCCAGTCACAGATGTGCTCCCGCCCAAATACCCTCCAGGACACACCCCCTGCCAAGCAACGTGAGTGACGATGCTAGTCGAGTCTATATGTGTGTCCTTTTAAGTGTGTACGTGTGTGTTCATGTACTTCGACAGCCCTGCTGGATCTGAGCTGGATCTTGTTGAGTTTTGAAACACACTCACTCTCTCATTCAACCCCCATGCTTGGGAGTTTGGAGTTTACAGAATCTTTTTCAACAAGACTTTCCCCCCTACAAACTTATACCTGTATTTTTCTGGCTTTGGCATAATTTACAGTGCCAGGCCTCATGATCCTATTGTCAGCTTCTGGAGAAACCGCTAAGTGTGTATGCATCCAAGTTTAGAGAATTGTAGCTCCCTAGGAAGCTGTAGTATTTACTATCTTTTTGCTGTACTTTTTTACCTGTCCCCTCTGAACAGAATATGGGCCATGCCGCATCCTAAATACACACTGGTTAAAGAACAAATTTAGCTTACGGAAAGGCCAAATGCTATTCCTGTCCAATTCTGATTTCTGAGTGTAATTATTTGAAAAAATACTAAACTTATATCATTATTTATTCATCCTCATTTCAATTTAAACCTGTAAGATTTTGTTGAAAAAAATAAAAAAAACTGAAACATGTTTTTATCCATATAATGAACTTCATTGGGGTCAAAAACAAATTTCAACGTTGGAATTCAATGACATATATATTATACAGACAGACAGACAGACAGACAGACAGACAGGTAGGTAGGTAGGTAGGTAGGTAGGTAGGTAGGTAGGTAGGTAGGTAGATAGATAGATAGATAGATAGATAGATAGATAGATAGATAGATAGATAGATAGATAGATAGATAGATAGATAGATAGATAGATAGATAGATAGATAGATAGATAGATAGATATGTGTAATGAGAGTCCATTGAAGGTGAGCATTGTGAGAACCCAAGTGCAGTTTCATTATAACCCAAAAGTGAGCAAATAAACAATATACACAGACATTGGCTAGGCTTTGCTTGACTAGCCAAAATAAAAACATAGACATGGACACAACTCGTCAACAGCAGTAACAGGCATCAAAGCCGGTGACAGTGGCAACATGAGGGCTATATATATACAGTGGGGAAAATAAGTATTTAGTCAGCCACCAATTGTGCAACTTCTCCCATTTAAAAAGATGAGAGAGGCCTGTAATCATCATAGGTACACTTCAACTATGAGAGACAAAATGTAAAAAAAAATTCCAGAAAATCACATTGTAGAATTTTTAATGAATTTATTTGCAAATTAAGGTGGAAAATAGGTATTTGGTCAATAACGAAAGTTTATCTCAATACTTTGATATATACCCTTTGTTGGCGATGACAGAGGTCAAACATTTTCTGTAAGTCTTCACAAGGCTTTCACACACTGTTGCTGGTATTTTGGCCCATTCCTCCATGCAGATCTCCTCTAGAGCAGTGATGTTTTTGGGCAACACAGACTTTCAACTGCCTCCAAAGATTTTCTATGTGGTTGAGATCTGGAGACTGGCTAGGCCACTCCAGGACCTTGAAATGCTTCTTACGAAGCCACTTCTTCGTTACCCAGGCGGTGTGTTTGGGATCATTGTCATGCTGAAAGACCCAGCCATGTTTCATCTTCATGGCCCTTGCTGATGGAAGGAGGTTTCCACTCAAAATCTCACGATACATGGCCCCATTCATTCTTTACTTTACATGGATCAGTCGTCCAGGTCCCTTTGCAGCCCCAAAGCACAATGTTTCCACCCTCATGCTTCACAGTAGGTATGTTGTTCTTTCGATGCAACTCAGCATCCTTTCTTTTCCAAACACGAAAAGTTGAGTTTTTACCAAAAAGTTCTATTTTGGTTTCATCTGACCATATGACATTGTCCCAATCCTCTTCTGGATCATCCAAATGCTCTCTAGCAAACTTCAGATATGTACTGGCTTAAGCAGGGGGACACGTCTGGCACTGCAGGATTTGAGTCCCTGAAAAAAAAAAAAAGACCTCTGTTTCTTCTCCCAAGTTGCATTGACACATGGAATTGCATCTATGATCGTTGTGAAGAATTCTCCGGTTGCTCTTCTCGTCGACGATTGATGGAACGGGGGCCAATCAGGGGCCAATCAGACTTCAGCAGGGGCCAGGGGCCTCTAGAACCGCCCCTGATCAAGAGTGAATGGTTTGTCCAGGGTTTTTTTTTTTCTCATCGCTATTGTTGTAATGTCTGGGAATCCAGAATGCGCATCCATCAACAGAAACATATATTAACTGCTATTTATGTGTGTGTGTGTGTGTGTGTGTGTGTGTGTGTGTGTGTGTGTGCATAGCAAAATGTTAAAGTGAAATGTGAACTTAAGAAATTAGATAACTGGAAAGTCCAATTTATGAATTTATGAATCACATTCATTCTTTGAATCATTTGTGAATCAGTTCAGTAAGTTCATTGAATCAACTCAATAGAATGATTCATCATAAATGGGACTTTACCATCACTTCTCAGAGCAAATCTGATTTCTTAACTTTGAAATAATAAAAAAATGTTTTTGTTCTTAAATGTACAGTATTAAGAGTCAAAGTAAACTATAAAATGCATTGAAATGTAGAAGTAAAAGTTTTCTAATAAATTCTCTAAAAACTTACTTAAAAACAATAGCGTAAAAATACTGTTATCATCTACCAATGAGGACATAACATGAACTATTACCATTTTGTGCTTGAGCAAGGCACTTACTTAAGATAAACGAGTTAGCCAAATGACTGCTTACTTCAACTTTGTCTGTCTACACCTTGCAACAATTTTTTCAACAATACCAGAACATCCCCTGTATTAATGACATTGATACTGCTGAAGTATCAAAGACAATTAATGCCTAAGCAACAGGATCCTACTGCGTCCACTCCTGCTGACACATCCAAAACGGATAAGTGCCGATACCACCAACCACAGGCACACTCCGGGAAACGGATCTCACCATATGGGATTGCAGGTCTACAAGAGACTCTTTGAATTTCAGGTCACCATAACCGTATTTAAGTAATTGGGCTTCAAGATTACAAAAACCGTAGGCCAAAAAGAAGAGCGCTCTATCTAGACACTAAAACTAGACTTTGCGGGAGTGAAAGAGATACCAGTTGGCTTTTAAGATATTGGCCTTTTAGTTCACATCAACTTAATTCAACCTCTGATTAATTTATAGTGTCCTCTGCATAATACCTTGGCTAAGCTCTACTGCTGGCTGAACGTACTACTAAAGTGATTCAGGAAGTTGTTCTGGGTCACCGATCTTGTCATTCCTCCATTTGCCTTTTCCATTTGCTCATTTTCCTGTTGCACTGCAGCATGTCACGTGTTGCGTGTAGGTGTGTGTGTGTATGTGTGTTTGTGTGTGTGTGTTTGTCAGGTTAACCTTCCATTGTAATCTCTCAAACCCTCGTCTTTGTTGTCAGTCTGAAAAGAGTTTGATAGCTGTCTGGCTGACAGCCTTTATTGGGAAACGTGACACATACTTCTCTTTATTTTTCTTTTTGGAGGCAATTTTATCTTCCTGTGTGAACCTTTTCAAGTCTTATTTTCTTTTTGTGTTTAAAACAAAGCTGGCACATCATGATGTGCAGGTAAGAACATGAAGAGAGAGGCATGAAGGGAGGTAGAGTGTGATGGGAAAAAGGGGGAAACGAGGGAAAGAACATATAAGATAAGTCTTACATCCTGCCAGGGAGCTTGGACCTCTTTTAAAAGATGGAGATGAAAACAGATTTTAAGTATACATGTGGTGCTGCTTTTTAAACCTGGTTTGAAACAGAATCTTGCTTTTGACAGAAAGACAAAGAGACAGTGAACGGGACTCATAGATCGGTAGGGGTGTTGATGCTAATCCACCACGGGACTCCGGTAAGAAGTGTGACAGGAGACCGGGCTCTGTTCAACTCTTTATATGAAGTATTTTAGGGTTCACAGCAGATGGCACAACATTACTCCAATCAGACTGGATATTGTACAAATTATGACCACAAAGTGTTAAATGTGGTCTTTATTAACACCTGATGAAATGGTGGAGCAATCGGCTAGTGAAAGTGAAAGTGAAACCGGAATAGCGGAACTCACATCAACTAGCGGCACACATTCACAATAATAGTCCTACCACTATAAACACACATAGGGAATTTAGAACAGCCACCCCCAGATTAGCATAGCTACTATGTCTAATGATAAATTCCCTAGTCGTTGGAGTCCGCTTCACCTCCGTCCGGAAGTGCCGGAAGTCTGACAAGTTTGGCCACAGGTCGTAGGTATAGGCGATCATTGACCTGTATTTGAGCTGACCTGACATGTCCATCAGTACTGGGTATCAGTTTGACAACCCGACCAATTGGCCATTGGGCTCTGGGAAGCTGCGGGTCGATTATCATGACCACTGTGTTCTTAGCTAGATCTTGAGTTACCCGCTGCCATTTCTGGCGAGTCTGGAGACCCGGTAGGTAGTGTAGTGTAAGGTAAGACCAGAAATGCTTGATGATAGTCTGGGAATGACGCCAACGACGCTTGGACAAGGGCTCAGGGGTGTAGACCACCTGGGGAAGCGAGGCGTCTCGCCACCCCATGAGAAGCATATTTGGGGTAATTGGATCCAAGTCTGCCACGTTGGATGAAACGTATTCCAAGGCCTTGCTGTTCAGGATACCCTCTACTTCAATCAGTACAGTCAGTACTTCAGTCTCCTGGCCAATGACTGAGAATTAGCAGCATTGGTATGGACAGACTGCCCTGTGCTAGCTTCCATGGGCTATTCACTTCCATGATAGACTGCAGTGGATCGAGTCTGGGGCTTGGATACAAACTGGCGGTCCTTACGTGAGACCTGCACTCTCTCTGTCTGGTAGCGCTGCACCATCTTGGTAGATAAACGCTGTGCTTCCGCCTTGACCTTCAACCAGTCAGCAAGGTCATGCAGGTTATATGGATTGAGGCTGTCAGTGTGCAATCGGCCTCGCAACTGTAAATGCTCTATAAAGCTGTCTCGGTAATGTTTGGGCAATTTACTGAGTAATCTATCGACATGCCCCGTACAAGAGAGCTCTCATCCCTGTGGCCCCTCGAGTGACATCAGCATACCAACTAGCAAGTCAACATTGAGTGCAAAACTCTGAAAAGCCTTTGCATCACCAACTCTAATATCAGGTGAGTTCAGCAGGACTGCGATCCTGCTTTGAGCCAGTTGATGAGGCTGGCCATACTGCCGTTGCAATGCTATCATAGCTGCCTTATAGGGCACAGGATGATGCCGGCACTAAAGGCCTATACATTGTAGTGGTCAAAGGCAGCTTCACTGAGGTAACAGTATGTGGCAGTGATGAGGTAAGCTGACATGTAGAATCTGCTGTGCTGAACAGAACCCCCTGCTGTGGCGTTACATGTGGAGCGGATATGGGGGGAGCACCACAATATGTCGAAGTAGTACCATATGCCGCAGGAAGGGTGCCTTGTGTTACGTGCCACAAAACTGACTGCTGAGAAATATCAATGTGGGCTGTCTGAGCTTGAAATGACTGGCCTAAATGCGGAAGCGGGACAGATGAGACTGCAGTAGCCTTCGATCTGACTACAGGTGGTGAAATAGTTTGGGCTTGTACATCTACCTGGAACGTGGGATGCAGCACCACTGCTGAATGAATCACACTCGGATGGACTGTGATACCCTGGAGGAGCTACTGAAGAGCTAAGATGACCGACAGATCTCTCAACATCCAACTGATGACTCATAGCGGAAACTTCTCCATACTGCACCAGCGATAGATCACCCATGGGCAGCTGCTCCACAGTCGAGACTGGCTAGGCCTGTCCACTGAGGTCGAACTGCCCTGCTGGAGAATACTTCCTTGATAGGTGGTATGAACTTTCGTGAAGAACAGGGTCTGGTATGAGAGACTTCGGCAAGGCTACATCATAAGATTGCAGACGTGTGGAAAGCTGACGTGCTCTCGCCTGTGTGCGAACACCATGTGTCGTATCAGGGGAATGAAGCAGGCTCTGTTGCTCCATATCACCGAAGTGAATATAGCATCCGGCTCGAAGGACCAAAATGAACGGGACTAATAGATCGGTAGGGTTGTTGATGCTAATCCACCATGGGACTCCGGTAAGAAGTGTGACAGGAGACAGGGCACTGTTCAACTCTTTATCTGAAGTATTTTAGGGTTCACAGCATATGGCACAACATTACTCCAATCAGACTGGATATTGTACAAATTATGGCCACAAAGTGTTAAATGTGGTCTTTATATTAAGTACTACTTGACAGCTGTCCATTCTCAACAACACAAACTGAACATCCACTCACCCACAAAGGCTATACCATCAGTTTGATGTAAAAGCACACTGTCATGTGTGTGGGAGACATAGAACGTGAGAAAGAGTTGACGTAATCGGTTAACTTACAACAACACTAATCTTTTTTTTCACTCTGTGTGTTATTGTGCATTCCTGACTTAATGACATGAGCTCAACAAAATAAAGAATTTTATGCACTGCAATAAAACCCCTTCACCAACTCACAAACAATTTTTGCACATCTTAATTGTTGACTGTTTGAGTGATGGGAGCATTTAGCATTTAATAAACAAAAAATAAAACAGTTAAATCTTCTGTCTGTGGGGAACACACTCTTCTCCCTTCAGTCTTTCACACAAACATAAACTTCTTGAACCTTTTTATTTCTTTAAATAGAATAGCAGCAGAAATCTCACAAAATGATTTACAAAACTTCTCTCTACTGGCAGAACAGACAAACAGATATTCATTCCTCTCTTTGTCTCTTCCAGTAATAATGTTTAGAACATTTGCTATATGTTAATCTGAGATCTATAAAAAAATAAACAAATACATTTCACACCTTTATTATTAATGGTATTTTATTAATATTACTGAAAAGCTTGACATATTTCTGTAGTTTCATGCTTTCTGCAGCCAATAATTCAGCCCATGAATATCCTAATTTCAGCATACTTATTTGCATTTAGCATTATTTTTCCCACTCATTCTATAACACACCAATGTCCCCATTTTCAGTTGTAAACTACTAGCTAAATATAACTACTAGTTACAACATAATAATAATAATAGATATAAATACATTTAAATGAAGCTAATTATAAAATATATAATATTATAAAATATATAATATATAATATTATATAATATTATAAAATACATACTGTATCATCCAGAGCACTAGAGCTACAGAATATGGCAAGTAAGATTCTACAAGACTCCACACACTTATGCACACACATTTATGCTGCTGTCTTTTCCTTTTGTGTGCTCTTCCTTTCCGGTTGCAAATAATGCAAATAATGCTTTACATGCATATTCATGAGCGCAGAGAGGCATGCTGGGATGCTGGACAAAGGAAAAAAGAAAACTAGAGAACAGAAGGAACTGTCAAAGCAAAAGACAGAGAGTAAGAGAGACAGGCCTTGATGACACTCATTCATTCGTCCTAGAAATACTAGTAAATGTCTTTTAATGACACTGTAGTAATTCTGGCATTTGCTGTTCTTAGTTTGAATGCTTTGAGTGACAGCATTCAAACTAAGAACAGCAAATGCCAGAATTACTACAGTGGATGTTAAGATCTTTGGCACTTACCTAAATAAAGACTGTAAGAGTATTAGACTCAAATCCACTGCTAAACTGTATTTCCACTCCTTACAGTGAACAAAAGGTCACCCAAACTTTAAGAGATGAGAATGACCAGTCTAACACAACAACAACAACTACAGTCCTACAAAGCCTGTCCATGAACTTCAGACTGTTACACATCACCCTGGACTACATTTCCCATGTTCCATTGCACTAATAACAAGTTCACCTGAAACCCATCACACACAGCTGCCACGTATCTTGGATTAACCCTTTGCTTGCTGTTTCAGACTGTTTGCTCCTCGCTTGGATTTATGCTTACGTTTACGGATTACCCCTCTTGTCATGCCCTCTGGATAATGTTTGCAGATCATTGACCTACATTTGCCCTAGTTATACTCTATGTCTTGCCCTCGATATACCTGTGTGCCATTGTCTGACCCTTGCCTGTTTCGACCATGTTTAAGAATAAAGCTTTGCACATGGATCCACATGTCTCACGTCTCACGAAAAAACTATTTCATAGAGACATCAGTAGTATTATGCCGCGTTCCAGGCAACCCGTAACCCGTGTTTTTCCAACCTTCTACCCGTGAAACTGCACTGGAACAGCAGTCAAACCCGTGACTTCCCATCCGTGAACTCGTACTAGATAGATGTACTCCGAGTTACGAACTCTGACGTCACATAGCCTGCGAAACAACAATGGCAGCCTCTACGGATAATATTGCCTATGGATGCAGTGTTTACGCAAGTGGTGCATGTTAAAAAAGCGATTTTAGGACAATATAACATTGCACTAAAATTAATAATATAGCTACAATTGCTTGCGGTCAGGAAGTTTGGCGTGACTTGCCTGGAACGCTATAAAGTCGTGATTCGTGGTTTGAAATCGTGACTTACGGGCTTAAAAACCTGCCTGGAACGCAGCATTAGTGTATTGGTGGATGTCATTAAAGACATATGTACTGTAAAAAAATATGTAAACAAATACTGTCTTTATGTTGTTTCTACATTAATTTGAATATATACATGTAAACCCTGTCTTAAAGCTTCTTGAAGCAGAAATTTTGAAATTTGTAACGAGTGTATCAGCGTGGATTTGATGATTATGGTTGCTGCTCAGAATGGAGATGAAGATCGCTAAATAAAACCTTGAGTCTGGGACTGCTCCTCACATATGTATGGATTCTGAAGATTTGGATTACAGAACACTAATAAAATTGATTCCTGTTGTACATTTTGTTCCATTTTAGTGTATTTGGTGATTTTATTGTCAGTCACCGAATGTCGCAGAAAACACTGTTTGTGTCCCATGGCAAACAAAGTAAATATAAAGGGTTTAAAGTTTAGTCTTGTTTAACATTATGCATTTTTCAAAATGAGTTGGCAGCAGAAAATCACACAGAACATAATGAAATGTTATCCTGTCATATTAAGTAAATGAGTAAACTTCATTTAATAAATCCAATTGAAAACAAAATGAAATGAATATGACAACTGAATACAATATAAAAAAATTGAATAACACCATTGCAATATTCATTAAGGATTCATTTGTAAGTCTATAAAGTTGTTTATGTGGAAATTTCAATATGTCAATATAGGTCAATATTGTACATTTAGATGTTGTAAATATGTAAGTATTGTGTTTCAGTGTCTGTGCAAACCTAAGCAAATGTACTGTACCCCTTGTAGAACCACATTTTACATAAAATGCATGCAAATTCTCATGAGATCACGTTGGGTTTACAGATGTTTAAATGCAGTTACTGGGGGAAAAATTATTAAGCAATCTCGTTTTGCATTGCAGAGGAGTCAAGGGAATTCTACTACAACCTTGTTAATCAGCTATTATTTCCCACTGACTTTAGGAATAAATTATGCGTAGGAATAGGTTTAGGGGTAGGGATTGGGTCAAGTCTATATTTTTGGACAATAATGTTGATTCAGGATCATCAAGAGATGTTGATCCAGGAACTTGTCTTACTTGGCAAAATCACACTGACCACAAAAATACACTGCCTTCACTTTTCAAAAAAATTCTACACAATACATCTGTTCAATCATACATACAACCATAAGGCCACCATCAGCATTACAGTATACTAGAGTAGTCATTCTCAAAGACAATCACAGTTTTTGAAAAGGATGTATGCAAAACACTCACACTCATGTACAGTACGTCTAGAGCAGTACAGTCACACATGGCTGACTAATAACAGCCAAGAGAGATCCTTTAGAATGACAAGTGCTTGTAAATATTATCATTGAGATTCATTGCTGAAGAAAGAAAAAGGAAAGGCTATTGTAAATCTCAAAAGGATTTCACTGTTTTTGAGGATGCTGAATAATTTTTTCACTTCACAAGATGTTAATTGATGGAGTGGTGTCGCGTGGATTATTGTGATGTTTTTATCAGTTGTTTGGATGCTCATTCTGATGGCACCCATTCACTGCAGATGATCTATTGGTAAATAAGTGAGGTAATCTGTTCCAGTGCAGATAAATCTAATGTACATCTTGGATGGCCTGAGGGTGAGTAAATATTCAACAAATTTTTCAACTATTCCTTAAATTATATTTTATATCCTTTAACCTACCTCCAAACTAACACAATATATTTCAGCAGAATTTTTACTAAAACTGTATTTGTATATTTTTTTATTAGGCCTAATGGGTGCAATTGTAGCTGAGGTTTAGCATCACTATAGGAAAATTTCATTCTACAATATATGGAAAACCTGACCTACTGTACACGCACAAACACACACCAGTAGGAAAAGACATCAGGTGTTGTGTGAATTGTGGTATTAAGCAGTAAAAACAGTGCATAAAAGCAGAGCATAATCTTTCTGTCTGTAATATTGCATGATCAAGTGATATAAGTTGACGTCTATATTGATGTTCAGGGATCTTCTTAAATCTCTCTGGCTTTCCTGACTGTAATTACACAGGCACTTTGATTTGTTTGTTTCTCCTTATTAAAGTTTCCCTCTAGAGGTTTTTATTGTGATCTAATTCTTTCATAACTGCCAAAAAAAAAACTCCCCTAGCAACTCTCTGTCTTTTTTTGAAGCCTCCTACATCAATATGGGTTTTTATTGGACGTCACCTGTGGCTACATCTCATTTAGCAGAGATGATTTATCTAACGCAACTTAAAGCACACCAACTACATGGACAGTTCTGCTGGAGCAAACTGGGGTTAAGTGTACTAGTCAAAGACGCAATGCTGAATTCCCCTCAAAATTCTTCTATTGCTTTCCTTTTCAGATATAGCACCCTTAATCAATCAAAGCACAGTTTAACTATTTTATTTCTCTATTTTTTTATCTCTGCATGATATCTAATCAGTGTTCTATCTGTTGGGATTTTCAAAATTTCTGCTGTTAATATGCAATAAAAGTAAATTGCACAATAAGAACAAACATGTTGCCATTTATAAATCTATTCAACTCTTTAAATGTGCGGCTGTGTGTTATCTACAAAAATAACAAGTTCATTCTCACTGCTGTCTCCATCCACCTGAGGGGAAGATAATTTGAGATCTTGTGCCGGAAGATTTACCTTGACTCTGACAGCAAAACAGCACTATTTAAATATCACCCCCTCTTCCTCTCACATTGTCCCCTGTCAAAACAAATGCAAATGTAGACTTCAGAGGGGAAAAAAATGTATCACACTCCAACTCTATCAAATCCTCAGTTTCAGCTGCTACGCTTCTCTCAAGGGCAGAACAGGTTTGATGACTATCCTTAGAGTTGGATGTCACCAGCAATTCGTCAGACAGAAATCTTGCCATTCGCAGTGTGGTTACAAAGAGTAATAGCATTCATAATTGCCAACAGACTTATACAGCTTGAAAAAATTTAAAATAACTTGTTTCATATATGTTCATTTCTCTCTCTCTCTCTCTCTCTCTCTCTCTCTCTCTCTATATATATATATATATATATATACACACATATATATATATATATATATACATACATACATACACACACACGTTCATACATACATAAATGCATATATACAAAATACAAACCATATTACTTTTTCACAATTAATATTACCTGTATACATACATTGCAGCCCCTGGGTGACCTCAATTTAAAAAAGTCCCTGTGTTGACATGTCTTACGGTAGTGATAGAGCATTATCAGAGTTATGTTGGATGGAGAGAAAAAACAGAGATGCTCAGAAATACACAAATTACTCCTCACTCTAGGCCAAATCTTATAACTTGGCTCTCAAACTTAAAAGAGGGGTGAAATTTCATTGTACAGAGTGATGGAGTGTGGCTGGAGAAGAAAGTGACAACCGGATTCATGGATTCATTCACTTTCCACACACACACCTTCATAAAGCTAGGAGCTCACAGGCGTGCACAGAGGTGGTTACAAAGCCCTAGTTCAAACTGTCAAAGGGGTTAGAGCAGGAAGAACAAGTTAGCTAGGGTTTTTTTTTCTTTACTTTTTTTAAATTACACTTAAGGTTAAAGCCCAGCTTGACCTAAGCTAAGATTAAAGTAAACCTGAGGTTAAACGGAGCCTAATTGAAGCTGTCCCACATTGTCCTGAAGAAAATCAATAGCAGGAAAGTACTGGCAGCCTTCTAGTGGAGTTTCTGTTACACAACTAGGTAAGGATCTCTTGTCAGGTAGAGGATTAGTCAGACCACAGAATCTCTGCTGTCATCACACTGTCGGATAAACAAGGGGACCGTCAGGAGCTTGTATAGACCAATGACTACTCTTCCAGGCTCTGACCGTCACACTGATGGATGTGATGGCTGTCTCTCTCTCTCAATGAATTGTACTGCCATGTGCAATTCATAGATTCAAATCTGCTAACCATGACATGCAAAACAGTCAGACTGATAGACATAAATTAAAGCAGACAGATTCGGTTTAGTAGACTGAGAAGCAGGCCTTTAATTGAAATTAGATGCATGTTTTCTTTTTTAATCCTAACTTTGTTCATTTTGTTTTCATGTGGTTTATTACATATCACAAGATTTTTTTTTTAAGCAGCACTAAGTCAATTCAATTTAAAATGAGTTTGACACCTTTGCACTACAGAGAATAATTTTCTTAATTAGTATTTTTGTTTTACATTTTGTTTACATAGTTTGGACTTTGTTTTTTGTACAAAAATGTCACTTTTTGTAGTTTTCTTTTTATAAGTGTTTATAATAGTACTTTGGATTTTTGGAAGTCTCATGCAGTCAATCTGATTTCAACAGTGTGGAAAAGAAATGTCTCACTAATTCATGTGTTGTTCAGGTTTATATTGATTTGATGTATGTTTTTCCTTTCACAAGCTCAATCAATTTGAGTAGAAGATCCTCACTGCAAATTGCCTTATGTTTGCTCAAAACAAATGCAACAAAAATAAATTCCTTTCTTGTTTTAAACTTTGTTTTTAAGTGGAGAGAAGGTTTTCAATCTGCACAATCTGTACACATTAGTCTTGTTGCGACCCAAAGGGAGCTGGTGCCAAAGCCCAAAACTACATTATCAAAGTCAGTGTCCAGTGTCCTCACCATGAAGTTTTCAACATCAATAAGTCAGTCTGGCTAGAAGGACTCTAATGCTAGAAAGGCACAAAATTAGATTGTTTCCATCATAATGTCTACTGGAAATGCATACATTCTGGCACACATTCTGCTCATATCAGACATCTTATTTTTGTCACTCTGCACAGCTACCCTGGATGCATTTTTTCCCCTGTCCATCTGAAAAAAAAATATCACAACAATAAAATTCATAATTTAAATAGCAACATTAAACCCAGATCATGATTGCACAGTCACATTTGTTTGTATTATAGAAAAAATTATATTGTGAAATATTGTTACAATTTAAAATGTAATATAATGTGATGACAAAGTTGAATCTTCAGCAGCTATTACTCCAGATCCTTCAACAATCATTACATATAGTGATTTGGTACTGAAGAAACATTTCTTATTTCTAATGTGACTGAGTAACTGATGAGTAACACTGTTTCAATGCAGATTTTCCTTGCACTTTGGACTTTGAACCCTGGTTAACAAGCAGATACACGCTAGTTTGTGCAGCACTGTCAGAATGCATGCAATTTGTTTGTGTATTAGAAAACATAATGTTCAGCAGTTTATTTACTAATTGTTTAAGGTCATTTTGCGATTTCAATCATCATACAGTTAGTAACCAGCAACAATCACCCCTACCTCTTCTCAATGAAGACATGTAATGCAGCACTAAACGGTCTTTCGCTGTCAGTGCTTGTAATGATTTTTGCATATTTCTCTGAGAGTTTTAAATGCTTCCACACTGCAGACATGTTTGTTGCACTATGAAGAGTGTGTGCCTCTACGATGGTTGCTATTTGATCGTGTCATGTCATTGTTGGTACAATGTATTCTGTCTTTTTGCTTATTCTGCAGAACACGAAAGAGCTTTTTGCTTCATTAATTTTGGTTGCCGTACATTCTGTGCATCCCTAATTAAAGGGATCATATGATGCAATTTCAAGTTTTCCTTTCTCTTTGGAGTGTTACAAGCTGTAATGCACAGATAAGATCCCTAAAGTTGCAAAGACTAAAGTCTCCATTCCAAAGAGATATTCTTTATAAAAGTTAAGACTCGACCAAGCCTTCCTAAAACACCTAATTTAAACACGCCCCCGAGTCTACGTCACTGTGTGGAAGATTTGCATAACACCGCCCAAATGTTCACGCAAAGAAAGAAGGCATAGCTTTGATTCTCACTGTAGGATTGTTGCTGCTGTGTGAAAGTGAAACTACTTTGTTTGTTCTTCCAAAAGAGGACACTAATCAGTGGTTAAATTATATTTACAACACTGTTCCAGAACTGTTTCCTGAACCTGGGAAATTAGTGTCACAAGAAATTAGACAGGATTCAAGAGCAGATGCAAAACAAACCGTTTATCGGACAAAGCCAAAACAATGACTGAAAGCAACAATACAGGGCTTGTTGTGGGCTCGATAGTCTCGGTAGCACAGGGATGAAATGGGCAGCCAACACGATGAATCCTCACGGAGAGAAGAAAGGAAGACCCGAAGATCCAACACCGAAGGAATGGAGGACAGAGAGCGAGAGGACAAACATCAAGGATCTGACAACACAAGACAGGGCAACGCACATTATATAGCATGCTAAATGAGCTGCAGCTGTAGCTGATCACTCATAATGAACAATCGGCAACACCCACTCGCCACTCTAACACACACACACTCACCGAAAACAAAGCACAGATTAGATCATGATCCCATGAACCGTGACAATTAGCCTACAATGCCATCTACACACAAAGCCTGTTTCTATAAAGTGGGGCGGTTCCAACTTTGCAAGGACAGTCTGGTGCTTCTGACTCACAGCCTGTAAGTACTTTTCATATTTAAAGAATTTGTCAATGACTATTCAAATGCAAATTTACTACAGTGATGTGTTCAAAATAACGCAATTTTTAAATATATTTTTTTACCATCACTTTTGATCAATTTTATGAAACCTTGATTTATAAAAATACTAATTTCTTTCAATAATCATGCATGCCGAACACTCTGTTAAACTGTATTTTAGCATTTTTGACAATGTTAACATTTTGACAATAAATAATAAAAAAATATATTACAATGGCATTGCAAATATGCAAAAGAGAACATTAACCTGGGGATTAGGAATGTATGTGTCAAATGGCAGCTCATGAAAACCCAGGATTAATTGTTAATCCTTTGTAAAGAATAAGCAGAGTAATACGTGAATCAAGATTACCCAGGATTCTTTTTACCCAGGCTTTTAAATGGCCAAGGGTTAACTATTTCAAGTGTGAAAAGTCCTTTTGAGTGAACACATTTTTACATTACTGCCATCAGAAGTAAACTGCAGTTAACAGAGCTTTTGGAAAAAACATCCACATAATCGTGACCCCTTCCTGTGCACACAAGATTTAGATACTGTAGGTCTTTAGGGAACGAGATAAAGAGGTTTTACCTCTGGATGAACAATACAAGAGCCCCCAGGGACCACTTACCTTTCCATATGTTTGTAATGAACCCACTCAATGCTGCTCTCAAGACATCAGCTAGATCAAGAAATAAGCTCTGAGCCTCTCCTGGGAGTTCGATATGTGTATGTTTGTGCTTGTTGGAGACAGGTGAGGGGGGGGGGGGGGGGGTGCAGAGTTGCAAGAGAGATTGTTTCAGACATTCTCTCCATCTACAGGGCTTGCCCTCTGTGTTCAAAAGCACCACACTAAGTGCTTTTGAGATTAGAACGATATGAAATGAGACCAGTGTTTAATAAGACAAGCTCCAGCACAGGTGGGAAGCCACAAGCGCTCATGACCCTCAATCTACTTCACAGTTTAATGTAATCATGCACATACACACACGTTAAGCTTTCTATCACCTCTTTTGTTGAACGTAATTACCCAGAAGTCTTGTACTTATCATGTCTATCGGCCAGCTTAACTACACAGTCATGCACATTTACAGAGACAGAGAGGGAGTCAAGTGCTTTCTGTAGTTCTAAATGGATGAACAGGTCATCCCAACCACACACACACACACACATATAAGCCATCAACAAAATTGTCTGTGTATGGCTAAGCAGAATAAAAGAACAAAAAAAAAAATCTTGAGTAAGACTTCATTTTCATTAAGACCAATTCCCTTGAGATCCTGTAGGTCTGAGTCTTTTTCCTTTTCTTATACATCATGTCTTCTAACAGGGACTAATGATGCTCAGTGTCTGTTCAAATGAATATTTTAGAGTTGGCTAATGAGGATGAGAGAGAAGGAGCACTATTGGAGAGGAAAAGAGCGAGAGAGAGAAAGCGATTTATGGATGTAAAGTGGTGGGCGCTTGAACATTTGGCCACAATAGTAGGCAGACACAGCACTGATAAACTGTGTGACACCAGAAGCATGAGCGTATTTAGTGAATTGGGGGCCCCAGGCAAAATATAGGAATGGAGCCCTATAAAATTGCACACATTTACCTACAGTACATCAACATTGAGGTTCCTTTTTTGTTGTGATGCTTGCTGCTGCACAATGGTGCCCCATAGTTGTGTCCAATGCTTCTACATTTTTCATGTACATGTTATAATGGCTTTCTTTTATGTTGTTTTGCATTGTTCTGAACAAAAATTGAAAACAGGATTATTGAAAATGCACATTACTTTAACAACTTTAAATTACATTTATTTTTAGTTATTTTAACTTCAAATGCAAATGAAACTAAAATAATGAAAAGGGAATTATAAAGAAAATAACACTGCACAAAATTATAAATTTAACACTTTTTTGCCCCATTTTTCATGAGCTGAACTCAAAGACATTTTCTATGTACACAAAAGGCCTATTTCTCTCAAATATTGTTCACAAATCTGTCAAAATCTGTGTTAGTGAGCACTTCTCCTTTGCCGAGATAATCCATCCACCTCACAGGTGTGACATATCAAGATGCTGTGGTTACACATGGTCTGCGTTTGTGAGGCCACAGAAATTTCTCTTAAATGACTTTGGAGACGGCTTATGGTAGAGAAATTAACATTCAATTCAAGGGCAACAGCTCTGGTGGACATTTCTGCACGTGCACGCTCCCTCAAAACTTGTGACTTCTGTGGCATTGTGCTGTGTGATAAAACTGCACATTTTAGAGTGACCTTTCATTGCAACCAGCCTAAGGCATACCTGTGCAAAAATCATCTTGATATGACACACCTGTGAGGTGGATGGATTATCACGGCAAAGGAGAAGTGCTCACTAACACAGCTTTAGACAGATTTGTGAACACTATTTGAGAGAAACATGCCTTTTGTGTACATAGAAAAAGTCTTGAGCTCATGAATAATGGGGGCAAACATTTTGTTCAGTGTATATTATAATCAACCAAAAAAGTACAGTATGTGTCCTCTGTTGTGTCCTCCTCATTAATGAGTAAGCGGCATTTAAAACAATAAACACAGCTACAGTATAATACGCACTGTTGATCAATATTTAATTACAGCTTCCCATGCATGATATTTTCATTTGCTACAAGCAGGATACACAAGAAGCAAGTTCAGCTCAAGACATGCAGACAGTTGTTGTGGTAATAAACACTGTAAACAGCAACCGTTCGCATGTCTGTGCTTAAATCCGCACCTTGTAAATTAAAAGTATTTTAGTGGGCCCTTGACTTTTGGGGGCCCAAGGCGGTCGCCTACCATTGCATAATAAAGTCCACTTTGGACTGGACAGGCATTAACACAATGGCAATAACTCTGTGAGGATGCACATAATTTGAATATTTGTGGAATTTTGCTTTGCAATACTAGCACAAAAATATCTCTGGTACCAAAAACTCATGAAAAGTATGTCACTGATCAGCCTCTCTCATTAACATTTGCATTACTAATGTACTGACCTACAGAATCCCAGTAGAGATCAGGATACAAAAAGGTGACTACTATTTGTAATACAAAAGAAGACCCTAATGACTTTCAAAATATCTTATTTTGTGTTCCACTGAGGAAGAAAATCATATACAGTAGTTTGGAAAGACAGAGTCAGTAAATTATTACAAAATGTACATTTTTGGGGTGAACTATCCCTTTAAATACAGACACACTTCTCAAACTTTGCACATCGTGCACATCAGATAGTGACACTGACTGCACAGATCTTTACAAAAATAATGTGACACAAATTATACTTCATAAATGTATTTACTTTTGCCTCACAACAATCTCCTGAGAAAAAGCACTGAAATGCTGAAATATTTTCTTAATGTCTCCACGTAAAACATGTGGCACGTGCATGGGATTTCTCATGGAAATGATATGCAGATGAGGTTATGCATGGTAAAACGTACTCGGTTACTAACGTAACCTCGGTTCTCTCTAGAAGAGGGAACGAGTACTGCATCTTAGCTAAAACGCTATGGGAAAAGTTTCTTTTCACAAAATACTGAAGCAAAAAATTATCCTTAATTTAGAATTTTTGTAAAGCGCATTTGCAGCAGCACACAGCCATAGGCGAGACGGCTCGCTCGCTCATTGGCTGCTCTGCGGCAAGTGCACAGCCTATCGAGCGCAGGCTTATGCCATATCAGACCAATAAGGGCGCTTCGCGCCCTTCACGCCACTTCCCGCCGAAACGGGTGTGGCCCAACCTCATAAAAGGAGCTCGAAAAGGCTGACTCACCTGATTTATTTCATCGCCGAAGCGAACCAGAGTGAATCGTACGCATGGCAGAGAACGCAGTACTCGTTCCCTCTTCTAGAGAGAACCGAGGTTACGTTAGTAACCGAGTACGTTCTCTTACGAGAATTCTCTCGTACTGCGTCTTAGCTAAGACGCTACGGGAACCCCATGTAAAACGTCGTGCGCGCAGGGATCACACACCAATAAACCTGAAGCAACGCCCAGGATTTACAGTGCACAGTCACCCGAGGGACTCACAGAGAGCCCAGGACAGGAGAGGGGGGGAGCCCTCCATCCCATATCTAGCGGCACCCGTAGATGCGGCAATACAATCATCACATAGTCGAGGCAAGGCCTGACCAATGTGGCAATGCGGGTCTTACGCAATACTGCCCATATAACAGTCGGCAGCGCATAACGCTCACGAACTCAGAATTCCCATCAGGGCCCTGATTCGGCTATAACGACAGCAGCCTTGCTTGCAAGGCGGGAACCTCCAGGTTATAGAACCTGATAAATGTAGACAGCGAGGCCCAACCTGCCGCCATACATATATCCTGCAAGGAGATCCCAGTAGACCACGCCCACGACGAGGCAACGCCCCTCGTGGAGTGTGCTCTGACGCCCGGTGGGCACTGAAGGCTCCTGGAAGCGTAAGCCAACGCTATGGCGTCAACTATCCATCTGGATAGAGTCTGTCTCGAAACAGCCATTCCCTTTGAACATCCACTGAACGAGACAAACAGCTGTTCAGTCTGTCTAAAGACAGCGGAGCAAAACACATAAGCTCTTAAAACCCTAACAGGGCAAAGAAGACTCGAGTCTCCATCCTCTCCTGACACCGACAGGGCAGACAGGGCAATAACCTGAGCCCGAAACGGCGTGTTGAGGGACTTTGGCACATAACCGCGCCTAGGTTTGAGTATGACCCTTGAGTCACTAGGCCCAAACTCCAAGCACGACTGGCTCACCGAGAGCGCGTGCAGGTCACCCACACGCTTCACTGAAGCGAGAGCCAACAAGAATACCGTCTTGAACGACAGATACTGGAGGCTAATCGATTGGATAGGCTCAAAAAGGGGGACCCTTCATGGCCTCCAAAAACCGTCGCGATGTCCCATATAGGGACTGATGGAGGTCTGGGAGGATTCAGCCTCCTAGCTCCTCTAAGGAAGCGGATGACCAAATCGTTCCTTCCTATTGACTGACCGAGCGCTGTTTCAGAAAACGCTGCGATGGCCGCCACATAAACTTTGAGCGTGGATGGGGCTCTGCACTTATCCAACAGCTCCTGTAGGAAGGAGAGAACCTCCATCACCTCACAACTAAGGGGTGAACATCCCCGACCTGTGCACCAGCTGGAAAACACCGACCACTTCGAGGCATACAACCGTCGTGTCGACGGAGCTCTAGCCTGAGTGATGGTATTTAGCACTCCCACTGAGAGATCAGCGGGTAACCGTTGAGCGCCCACACATGGAGGGACCACAACTCCGGTTGAGGGTGCCAAATTGAGCCCCTGGCCTGCGAGAGGAGGTCCCTCCTCAATGGCACTGGCCACGGGGCGATGCCTGCTAACCGCATCAAATCTGGGAACCATGGTTGGTTCTTCCAAAAAGGTGCTACAAGCAGCATTGAACATCTTGTTTCTCTCACCCGTTCTATCACCTGCAGAAGGAGGGAGACGGAGACGGGAGGGAAAGCATAAAGCGGGCAGCACGGCCATCTCCGTGACAGCGCGCTTTCGTTCTTGGAAAAGAACGCAGGGCAGTGAGCGTTTTCGTGGGACGCGAAGAGGTCCACCTCCGCCCTGCCAAATCTCTCCCACAACAGCCAGACTGTTTGCGGGTGTAGAGACCATTCGCCCGAGGGAATGTTGTTTCTGGACAGCCTGACTGGACCCAGAAACACGCGTCAGCGCGTTCTCCACTGCCAGCATTTCCAGACAGTTGATATGTTGGAGCTTTTCCTGTTCTGACCACAGGCCAAAGGACGGTCTGCCCTCGAGCAGCGCTCCCCATCCCGAAGTGGAGGCGTCCGTCGACACCATCTTCACTTTCGAGGAAGTCCCCAGGATTACACCTGATTGGTACCAGTCGTTTGCTGTCCAGGGTTTCAGGGCTGTAACGCAGCCCTGATTGACCTTGAGATGCAGTCGACCAGATACCCGCGCTTTCAGCCAGAACTGCAGGGGTTGCAGATGCTGAGGCCATGAGACCCAACATCTTCTGACATTCTCTGAGCGAAACGGTCGCGCCGCAGAGGAGAGAACTCGCCGCGCGCTGTGGTGACAGCCGCGCCGTCATGGAACGTGAGTCCAGAGCTAAACCCAAAAACAGTATCGTCTGACTGGGGTTCAGCGAACTCTTCATCCAGTTGACACTGAGACCGAGTTTCTCGAGGTGATCGAGTAAAACGGCCCTGTGCTCCACGAGCTCCGCCCGTGATTGAGCCAGAATCAGCCAGTCGTCCAAATAGTTCAGCACTCGCATGCCTCTGAGTCTGAGAGGAGCGAGCGCTGCGTCCATGCACCTCGTAAACGTACGAGGAGCTACGGACACGCCGAACGGCAGGACTGTAAACTGGTTTGCCTGGCCCTCGAAGGCGAATCTCAAATATCGCCAGTGACTTGACGCTATCTGTATTTGAAAATACGCGTCCTTCAGATCTATTGACATGAACCAGTCTCCTCTGCGAATGTGCGCGAGGAGCTTCCTGGTCGTAAGCATTCCGAAACTGCGGTCCACCAATGCCTTGTTCAGCTGTCTTAGATCCAGTATGGGCCTGAGACCCCCGTCTCTCTTGGGCACTAGAAAGCATCTGCTGTACAGCCCCCCCCTCGCTTTGAGCTTGAGACACAGGCTCTACAGCCCCTTTGCTCAACAGTTTTGATATTTCGGCCCTAAGTATGTGCACTACTTCTGTTTTGACCGTGGTTTCGACGCGCGCTAAAAAGCGCGGAGGGCGTCAAAAAAACTGTAGCGAGTAGCCTCTCCTTATAATGTCTAGCACCCAATCCGAAACCCCTGGAAGCGCTGAACATGCATCTGCATGAATGGCTAAGGGCTGGACGCGAAGCGCGCTCTGTTGACTGGGCAACGGCGGCGCTTTGGTGTGCTGTAACATGGGCGTTACGCCTGTGGCATTTGAGGCGGGGAGCGCGCTGATCACAGCGGGCAGATCGCTCCTCCTCGACCCCGTCCCGGCGCTTAACCGATTGAGGGAGGGCTGAGCGGGTCCCGTGGGACTCGTGATGTCTGCGAGTAACTGTGGGCTGCAAGTGTGCAAATTTACTGCTTTCGACTCGCTGTCTGCCTGGGCAGAGCGTACGTGCACGGGCTTCGTTTTTACAGAAAACCACGCGCCGTGTGTGACATAGTGTTCGTGGGCACTGAGGAGTGGGCACGTTTACCATGTGGAGCGCGTGACCGACCTGAGTCAATCTTATAGGCGCGAGTCCTGTGTGCAGGGCTGTGCTTACATGTGGAGATGAGCACTGAGGAGTGGGCATCATCACTACATTTATAGCACCATCGGCCGTGGCCGGACAAACGTGCATGGGTTTCATTTTTACAGAAACCACATGACGCGTGTGACATAGTGATTGTGGAAACTGAGGAGTGGGCACGTTTACTATGCAGTGCGCGCGATCGACCTGAGTCGCTTTTATGGGCGCGAGCCCTGTGTGAAGGGCTGTGCTTATATGTGGAGATGGGCACTGAGCAGTGGGCATCGTCACTACATTTATAGCACCATCGGCCGTGGCCGGACGAACGTGCACGGGTTTCGTTTTTACAGAAACCACATGACGCGTGTGACATAGTGATTGTGGGCACTGAGGAGTGGGCACGTTTACTATGCAGTGCGCGCGATCGACTTGAATCTCTTTTATGGGCGCGAGCCCTGTGTGAAGGGCTGTGCTTATATGTGGAGATGGGCACTGAGCAGTGGGCATCGTCACCACATTTATAGCACCATCGGCCGTGGCCGGAACACCAGAAATTACACCTCCTTTGAGAAATATCTGGGCAGCCGTAATAACAGTTTTTGTGTGCAGGCAAGCGGGCAACCTTCAGGCTTGAGCATTGCAAAAGACGCTGAAACAGTCACAATCCCTGGAACTGAAACAGCGGCGCGCTTAGGTGAGAGTTCGGCCGCGGTGACTCTTACACCGGCGCTTTCCTAGGACGGCTTCGGGGCTCCCGGCCTCACCGTAATCCTCTGCTGAGGTCCCCGCGGCGCGGGGCGACGGCCGGTAGAGCGAGAACGGGGGTCTCGAGCTGCATTGCTGAAGCTGTTGTGATAACGGCTTTTGTGTGCAGGCAAGCGAGCAACCGTGCAGGCTTGCGCGTTGCAGAAAACGCTGAGACAGTCACAATTCCTGGAACTGAAACAGCGGCGCGCTTGGGTGAGAGCTCGGCCACAGCGGAACTCGTACACCGGTGCTTCGATGAAGCAGCTATTGTGTGAAGTGCAGACGCAGCCTGCTCAGCAGCAGAAAAGATTTGCGCGAGCAGAGGTGACGTCATGCAGCAGGCTTCAGATGGCAACCGTCCAGCAGAGGGCGGACAAAGGTGCGTCGCTATCGCCTGTTCCACCGGCGGAAGTGACTGGTATTTCCTGTTTTTAGCATCATCCAGTGTGGAGAATGCTAGTGAGACAGACGAACGAGTTCGCGCTGAATATGGAGCGTTCCAAGCCTTTGCCACCTCTTCGTGAAGCTCAGGAAGAAATGAGGCGGGCTTTGAGAAGTACGCTCATCCGAAAGGAAACTACCATCCAGCCGGGAACGAGAGGAGGGGCGCCGGTGCAGACCACTTGAGGCCGAGAGTCGTCGCGGCCAGCGTGAGCACTCGCCTCGGCTCTTTCTCGATGTCAGCTCGTTTGCTGGGCTTCTGAGCAGAAGGCGCGAGATCCTCGGAGCATGCCCAGCCCTCTGGAAGTGGCGCTTTTACGGCACCTCAGCGCAGCGGAGAATGCAGGCTCAGAGAAAAAGGCCAAGCGAGTCCTCAGAGTCACCATGGCAACAGCTCGCAGTGAGGGCATCCGCCATCAGCGAGCGCGAGCAATGCATGATCTTCACCCAGGCAGGAGACAAAGATGACGTACCGGTCTCCCTCGCTGAGTGGGGCTCTGACGAGCCGCAGGAAGGCATCTTAAAAAAAGACGCAAGCTCTTTTACGAGTGTGTGTCGCAGGGCGAAAACACACACACGCATAAAGAACAGCTGGATATAACAGAATTGAAAGGATATAGGCGCCGGACAGCGCAGCAGGAACGGCAGTGGAAGGCGGCGAAGGCCAGCAGCTTCAGAATGGCTCGTCCCGCTGATATGCTTCTCAGACGGCGCTTGCTTCCTCCGTGATCCAGTGATGCGTGAGCTTCGCTGAAGAGATGAAAAATCAGGTGAGTCAGCCTTTTCGAGCTCCTTTTATAAGGTTGGGCCACACCCGTTTCGGCGGGAAGTGGCGTGAAGGGCGCGAAGGCTGTGTGCTGCTGCAAATGCGCTTTACAAAAATTCAAAATTAAGGATCATTTTTTGCTTCAGTATTTCGTGAAGAGACTTTTCCCGTAGCGTCTTAGCTAAGACGCAGTACGAGAGAACTCTCGTAAGAGAACTAGGCATTGTATGCTCCATATATGGTAGTTTTGGAGAGGAGTCGAAGTGGAGAGGCACGTACGCACAATCTTCCCCTGACTGGAATTTTTAAAGAGATTTTTGCACAGGTTCTGGCATACGCATGGTTTTGCGTATGCAAAATCTAGCTTTTGTGCCTACGTAAAATTTTAGGATGAAATCTATAGAGAGTTTTATAAATGAGACCCCTGGTCAGTACCTGAATGGGAGACCTTCTGGGAAAACTAGGTTGCTGCTGGAAGAGGTGTAAGTGAGGCCAACAGGGAGTGCTCACCCTGTGGTCTATGTGGGTCCTTACGCCTTAGTATAGTGATGGGGACACTGTACTGTCAACAAGCACCGTCCTTAAGATAAGACGTTAAACCGAGGTCCTGACTCTCTGTGGTCATTAAAAATCCCAGAATGTCCTTTGAAAAAGAGTTGGGGTGTAAACCGAGCATCCTGGCCAATTTCACCTATTGGCCTCTGACCATCACCATCACCTGACCATCACCGTGAGATTGGCTTCATCACTTTCTCTCCTCTCCACCAATAAGCTGGTGTGTGGTGGGCATTCTGGAAAAAGTGCTATATAAATGCAACAAATTATTATTATTATTATTAACCATGGACGAAGTGTATAAGCAGATGAAATCCAGTCCTTTGATTGAGTTATGCAGTCTGGAAGAATCAAAATGCAGATTGTTTTTTAAGAAGAGGAAGAAGAAAGAAAACAGTAGGTAGAAGAATAGTTAAAGAACAGCAAATAAAAGTGTGATCGAGGAATACAGACACGTGCTTAAGGTAATACGGCGTTCAGCTATATTTAATATACTGGCAATACCTTACTATAATGAATAATTTGTTAACTATAAGTTAACAAGAACAAAAATACTTCTTCAGCATTTATAACAATACTTCTACAGCATTCATTAATATCAGTAAATATTAATTTTAACATTTTCTAAAACATTTCTAAAATCAATATTTGCATCTGGTAACATTAGATAAAGCACCATGAACTAACTTGGCAAAACCTTATAAGAATGAATTGACCATTGTTAGTTCATGTAAGCTAATGCATTTACTATATATACAAGTGAAACTACAGTATATTGTAAAGTGTTACCAATATACTTTGCTATTTTATGCTCACAAAGGGTGCATTTATTTGATCAAAAATACAGTAGATAATACAGTACTACTGTAAAACATTAATTAAAAATAAATATTTTGTAAAATTATTAATGTATTGGATAACACTTTACAATAAGGTTCCATAAGTTAATGTTAGTTAATGTATTAACTAACATGAACAAACAATGAACAACACATTTATTAAAATATTTATTAATCTTTGTTAATGTTAGTTAATGAAAATGCAGTCGTTCATTGTTAGTTCGTTAACTTACAGTGCATTAACTAATGTTAAAAAGCACAACTTTTGTTTTATTTTAATAATGCATTAGTAAATGTTGAAATTAACATCAACTAAGATTAATAAATGATGTAGAAGTATGGTTTATTCTTATTTCATTTTAACTAAAGTAGTAAACTAAACTAATGAACCTTATTGTAAAGTATTACCATGTATTGTGTCTTTCGTTCTACTCTTAAGCTGAAGATCTTATAATAACTGAACCTGGCCTTGCAAATTAGGTGAAAACTGTACAAATCTGTTAAATAGTAAGATATGCAAAGCCTTAGACAATTGTGCTTGCTGATTTGAGAACAAGTACTAAAACTGGATAAATCTGGCAAATCAACTGAGAAATCCAGTGCTTTGTTCACCAAGCATCATATTCTGAAGTGAATTCTTTAAAATATATATATATGGTATTATAATGTAATACTAAAACTAAAACAATGGAAAAACCCTTAAGATAAAACTTAAGCGTTACAGAATAACATAATTGGACTTTGAACAATTAATTGCAGCTTTGAAAGATTACGTAATTTTGGCGTCCGTAATTGTAATCACGATTAGAAATTGATTAATTGTGCTGCCCTAGTTGAGAATTTAATGAATCTGATTTCAATAAAAATCTTAATTTAAATAATAATACTCTAATAGTCACAAATCCATTTTTGGTCACCAGAGATGCAGAAAAGGTCAGAAAATATTTTTCTGATATGAAATTTCGAACAATATTGACTGAAAATTAAATATTTTTTGGTTACTACACTCTAGAAAATGGACTGTCTTAACCTCTATGAAACCCTTGGGTGTAGAAGTATTTGACAAATAAAATTAAATTAAATTAAATGATAAATCATAATTATTTTCTAAATTTATAGAAATCCAATTTAATGCAAAATGCTAATTAACATTTAATAAGTGTTTATGTTAACTAGTGGGACTTTTTTCCAGTTAAAGTACAGGTATATACACAAGTAAAAACTTAAGGTCACTGATCTAGAATCTTTAAACTATGTCTAGACTGTGACAGAAGAAATTTCTAAATGTTTTGGCTTTGTTAGGTCGATTCAAAAGTCTGTTGAGGTCTGCTTTCAAAGACCTGAATCTTTCCATTTGTATGATACACAAACAAGGAAAAATACCAACTACACTAACTCTGTTTTGACTTTAGAGGGAACAAATGAAGCTATTTTTAGCTATTTCAATCTCCTCCTCTGCAACAATGAGGGCAGAAATTTGAGAATTTCTAGACAAACAGAAACAACGGCTGGGAGACTTTTTCCATCATCGGTAGGAGGAAAACATTTTGATTTGTTCCATCTAAACAGATAGCAGGTGGCGAAATGAAAGACATCACACATCTTTTATAGACCCAAACGACACCAGCAGGAGTGGCTTTGATGTCGCAGCATCGTTCAACTAGCAGAAACAATAGCATCTTCCTCTGCCAGCATGCATCTGTCTCTCTGCTGACTGAAGTTAATTGAGATAGGAGAGACATATTCCATAGTGACTCACCTGCAGATAATCACATTCTCAGACATAAATACACTTAGATGGCATCACACCAAAGTCTCTTAGCTTAAGCTGTAAACAATTAGTAACAACGACTGTGTATGGATGTAAATATCCAACTAAAATCTTGTCAGTGACTATATGACAGACTCAGCTGTTATACCCCCTGAAACAACCTCAAAGTAGTGCTCCTTAATCCATTTTAATGATCCTTACGTGCTGATGGCAGAGACTAATTATTGGCCACAATAAAACTCAACAGCAGTGAATGTGATAGAGAAGAGAGGAGCGGAGATGTGGGACGTGTACAGCGGTAGTCTGCTTTATGTGCACACTGATGATAAGCCTAATCTATCATATGTCTGGGAAAGCCCCAAGGCCTCCAGAATGAAAAGCTGCCAGTGAGTAAGCGAGCAGCAGTGTGTTCATGTGTGAACTGTCACTATAAGGATCACCAAACTCTATGCGTGTGCATTTTTAGCACTGAATAATGGGAGCTCCATGGGTGTAAAATTTACACTTGCCAAGCACCAAATGCAAGTAAGGGGGAACAAAACTGGAGTTGGAAAGTATATGAAACTGTTACTCATCAGTTGGCTGATAACTTTTGTATTAATTCTAACAATGCCAAAGTATGCAAAACGGTTTATAAGAACAATGATCAAATCTCAAAGATGGCACTGACATTTATAAATATGTAATCTGATGTTCTCTTATGTGAGCAGCTCATAAAACAGTGTTTTCAGTGTCTCTATTCGGTTTGCAGTAAATGCTCCCCTGAATGACCTCCATCGCTGAAAGTCCTGTGAGATTGAGTCACATATACCATGCATTTGAAAATAACACTTGCCTAAATCATCTTCCCAAACTAGTAATGAGAATCTGTTGTCAACAAAATAGAAGCATTTTAAAGCATTTTAAGTTTCCCTGCATTTTCTCCGCCAAAATAAAAACTCTATGGCTCAATGTTTGTAAGCAAAAAAATACTATGAAAAAAACACATTTTAATTTTACCATTAGATAAAATAATAATAATAATTATTATTATTATTATTATATACATTTGTATTCTTATTATAAAATACTTATACTATATTGTTACGATCTCCCCTGTCTAGGGTAGAGAAGGAACAGATGAAAAAAAAAAAAAAAAAAAAACTTTCCAAATAAATTAAACTTCTTCACAGCCCCTGTCTTCTGTCCCAGCACTGATTCAACACCCAGACCATAAGTTAAACAAAAATAAAGATTTATTAATAGAACATAAGAAACAGAGGCATCTACATGGAAGCAAGTTAAATTCAGGAGGGGGTAAAGGCCAAAATAACAAACAAAAATATGTCTAAATACTTTCAGAACCTAAATAACCTAAACACAAAATAACGATGCAAACCAAAAGACAATACTAAACCTACCTCCCTGACTACCCATAAACAGGAGAAAAGAATATATAAAAATAAATGGCACCCACCTCCCTACAGCTTCCTTAAATCATAAAGTACTTGGAAAATAAATAAAACATGAAAACAACTAGCCCTGCACTCAGGGATTCAATAACAAGAGTCCTACAACAATCAGTCACCAAAAAGAAACCACACACATCTGCAACAGGGTCTCTTCACAAGAGAGACAGAGGGAAAACCTCCCGTCCCTCCTGCACTGGAGAACTAGCTGGCTTTTATGGTTAGGAGAACAGTCACAAGAGCGAATCAGCAGAGGCTGACCCTTAGGAGCATTGATTAACAACAGGTGTTGCTTCTTAACCTGGCGAAAAAGCAGAAACAAGAGAGAGATACAACAGGCACACTCAAGATACATACAATTACGTAACAATATAATATTATAGTGATATTTATTAATTTGTTAAATTAACAAACTTTTTTAAATTATACTTAAAAAATTTGATTAAATTAAACTTTTAAACTAAAATAAATGAATAGGACTAAATAATGCCAATAAATAAACATACTGATAGGGCAGCGTGGCAACAAGTCTGCTGCCTGAGCTTTCGGACACAGCTTTTATGTTCATAAACATATTGTAAGCAAGCTAAGATGGCCAGAGTTAATTTAGAGAAAAGGTGCCCAATTCTGCTCCTGAAGGCTCACCATCCTGCAGAGTTCAGCTCCAGTTCTAATTAAACACCTGAACCACCAGCTAATCAGAATCTTCAGAGTTACTAGAAACCAGGCAGGTGTGTTGGAGATCTACTCTGCAGGAAGCTGGTCCTGCAGGAGCAGGATTGGAGAACCCTGATTTAAAGCGTTGACATATCCACTATTCTTACAAACCACCTTGAAACAATTCCAGCCACTAACAGAAACCATTTATGACAATGCGATCAACATGAATCTGTAATGGAGTCATGCAGACTTTTATTTCTCAGTTACACCATCACAGATGCACAGACATACTGTACCCTCCACTGACACTCTTCATCAACACAGTGCTATAGACTTGTCAAAAGGGAGGGGGGGTGGATTACTGCACACCAACTTTAAATGTTTTTACATTTAATCATTACATTTTATTTATATCTTTCTTTTTTTGAATGTGTCCTATTATTTTTTATGTGCATCTTTGCTCTAAGGTTAATATTGTTTTATATTGTAACATATACCATTATTGTGAAATAAAATTACTTGCATAGTGAAATAAGCTTTTGGTCAAATAGTGCACCCCTAAAATTACATCATAATAAAAATGACAATTAAAATATTGTCCAAAATGTTCATATCAGGTGCATCTTTACATATTTTGATTCACTTACATAAGGTTGGCTACTTTTCTGGAAGACAAGTACAGTACAAGGCAAGTAAAAATGAGTTGTCATACAAGCCCTACCACCATAGTAAATTTGGTTGATTGTACTGAAATTAAGAACTAATTATTGTCTGATTGATGCAGTAATGCATTAATGAGCTCAAGACGTTCAACCTCTATGCAGGTGTGTGCATGTACTTTGTCTTACCTCAATGTGAACTGCTCAGTAGCAGCAGCAGAATTCATTAGTACTTGAAATCCCACTGTCTGTCCCTGTTTAACCGGGTTGAGGGGTGCCAGAATCTCGACATCTCCATCCAGTCTAAGTCGGTTTCTGGGCACTTTGTTGTCCCCAGTGGTGAGAATCACCGTCCCAATCCTTTGCATATCCCCTTCCTGCCCTACAGCCTTTCCTTGCACCCTACCTGCTACACACTTTTTCCCCAGGGCTTCTGGAGGAAGGATAGAGTAGTGCAACTCCACCGTGACAGGAACGGGCTCCTGTGTGCGCCTACGTGGTGAAGGAACATTGAACCAGGTCGTTGGAATGCCAAGCTGTGCTACACAGATCCCCAGGTTTCCCTCCAGTCGGCAGGCAGTTGATACAGAGCCTTCCCCTGGATCACGGAACCCAACAACACGGATACATGGAAGTAGTTCAGCGGGAGGATCCCCATCCTCCCACCTACGGCCCGCCAGATAAAACAACACCTGGATTTGTGGTCGATCGACTCCTATCCTCCTGCCTACCAGGTGCGCTCTCACCTTCCAGCCCAGTGTGAGGTGTGTAGAGGTGTGGAAGGAACGTGCCAGCGCCCCCTGGAGGAGTTCTGGCGGTACTGGCGCCTCTGCAGTGAGGTTGCCATAGCTACAGTTGACCGACAAGAGGGGAGCAGGGCCAGCATCGGGCAGGTGGAGAAAGAGAGGCTCACTGCGTGTCTGCAAGCTCCCGTTACGCATCACATCCTGTGTGGCCTCCCGGAGAAAGAAGGATGACTCTGCACCCTGCAATTGGCAGGACACAGGGAGGTAGGTGGGCAAGGATGAGGAGAACCTGGGCACGAGATCGCTACCTCCGCCCCTGCTCTCACACACTGCGGAGAGACAAAGAGAAAGAGATTTAATTGTATGTTTATTTAATTTCAGAGACACTACAGATGTTATTACAAGGAAAATTGCTTTCAGTTATAATTTAAAGTGTCCCCTGGCTTTTGTTTCATCTCATTTAACAAGAGCATTTATTTAAAGAGAAACAAATGAAATTAAGGCCAAGGGTCTTTGGAAAGATAATTGTATAAGTGTGTGTAGAGAGCAAGTCAATGTTCTGATTGAATAGTAAAAAGATTCCAGCAAGAATAAAAACAAAGATTAAAAGAGAAAATGTTATTATATGTACACTGTCATTCAAAATTTGGTGTATTATCCCACATAAAAAATACTATGGTAATTTGTAGTAAATACTATTGTGTTTTTGAACCGTACTATAGTAAAATACTTTAATTAATTTGTTGTGGTAATTCTATAGTTGCTGTGGTAATATAACTATACTAACATAAAAAAACTTCAATTTCAATTAAAATTCAATTACTTTACCCAATACTGTACAAAATTTTCTACAACTATAGGGTATAATACTAAAAAATACTAAATACTAAAATACACACTACAGTTTACTGTAGTTAAAACTAAAGTATATTACAGTATTTATTACAGTTTATCAGTTCACTATAGTTAATACAAGAGTATGCTGTAGCATTCAATAACAATGTGTTGTAAATACTATAATATATACAGTATAATACACTTTACTATAGTATGGTTCAAAAACAATATAGTATTTACCATAAATCACTATAGTATTTTTTCATGGAATTTAAATAACTGTTTTTCAATTTAATCTATTTTTTAAATGTAATCTATTACTGATGGCGAAACTGAATTTTCAACAGCCATTACTCCGCTCTTCAATGTCACATGATGCTTCAGAAATTCTTTATAGAAATTCTTCATAATAGATTTGGTGTTGCTTAATATGTTGATAAAAATGGGGGTGTTTCCTAATATTTTTGTGGAAACTGTGATACTGATGATTTTTTCAGTATTCTTTGATAAATAGATTATTTGAAAAACACATTAGAAATTTTTTTAACAAATGCAAAAAAAAATTTTATACAATTTTTTTTTTTTAATTCTACAAAAATAAATAATAATAGTATATGCCAAGCAGGTTGTGTACTTCCTTGATTGAGAATTGACAATTTGTGCTTTTTTTACAACCTGCTTTTTCGTTAATTAACCTGCAGTGGTGTAAATGTGCGCATGAATCACAAAAAGTCCTAAAAACATACTTTAAAGTAAAGGATCTCAAGTATGAATATAATATTGTGGTGAAAATAATTGTGATATATCTATATAGTGTATGATCACAACACTACTTTTATTCAAAGTGACTTATGTCGAACCTATGGCCTTGGCATTGCTAACACCATTCTCTACCAGTTAAGCAACATAAATCATTTGTAGCCCTCTGGCTCACATTCACAAAACTGTTTCCAGCTCCACTGGACAGGATATGACACTGAAGTGGCTTTGTGACTATGTCTCTTTCCTCTTTCTGTGCTCAGGGACAACTTATTTGAACTCCTCTCAAAACATGACCCAAAAAGTCAACAAGTTATCACTAAAATTTAAACCTCTCATTTAGCGGAAATTTTTATCCAACAAAAAAAAGTTCCCACAGGAGCAATTCAGGGATAAATGCCTTGCTCAAGGGCAGAATGGCACTACAGCGAGACTCTGAACTCCCATCCCAGAACAACCGTAGGATCGAACATCCAAACTGTTTAGCTGCAAGACCACATCTTTACTCCACTACCTCTATGCTATGTTAGCATTCTTGACCAAGGAGCTGCAGTCATAATAGCCAAGCTTTTGAGCTCCAGCATAAAGTCTGAAAGGTCAGAAAGTTTGTACTACTCTAGTACACAATTTATTAGTATCTCAATTCTCAAACACAAAAAAAAATGTGGTATGATTGCACTAAATTGCTCTCACAATATCAAGCTTTCAAACACGATTTTGTTGCTAACTGAAACTTGTGTGCCATAACTCTCTGCCAATCAAATGTAAGACAGTCTGCCAAATGCTTCAATGAATCATACACTAAATTGACTGTATAGTTCTTTCCTGTTATAATTTTAGATCTGTACTGATAGAGCCAGTATGAGGCAAAATGATGCCCTAAGACAAGTGCACACATGCCATGTGCCGCATTTGCAACATAAAGGTAGCTGATGATTAAGTAAATGCAAGACAAAGCACAATTTAACATGCAAAAAATAATACCAATTTCAATGCAAATACTACAATGACATCCATGACAGTTGAAACATTCTTACAATCTGAACCAAAAACAAAAAATAGCCCTGTATTCTAAATGATCTGAACTGAAATAATCACAGACAATTGTGGAGAAAATGAAGAAAATGTCGAAAATTTCAATACAGTGTTAGGTTATGGCTAAATTTTTCCCCACATTTGTTTCTTTGGCTTCATTTAAGTTAAGAAAAACTTGATAGACCAGAGAACAGCTAGGAGAACTAAAAAATTTCACACACATTTTACACAGAAAGAGTTTCGACCTCAGCTCATTATAAGACAATATAAGGTGATGCAATACACAATCTTGGTTTTTCAATCTTTTGTATTTTTGCATTTCTTGTTTGTCTTCTCTTTTCTTTTTTTACAGTGAAACAACAGATTTCATGCTGATTCAGAGAGTGTCATTTGTATGTTTTGAAACAGTTACAGAATGGAGAGCAACAGAAACTCAAGCAGCTGCCTGGAATAGAACCAGAGGTTTATTGTGTTACTTTGTCTCTCTCAATCTCTCTCTCTCCTCAGGTAGCGGAGTGAAGCATAGTAAAGGTGTGAAAATATAATGAAGATTTGGTATGGCGCAGCGTCTCACACCAAGAGTTTAAACACATAATAATACCTTCAGCGATTCATTTCAAATCAACACTGAGACATAACATAAGTGAGGCCTTGTGGACTCAAGTGTCTTGAGGAAGAAGAGAGGCTAGTGTCGAGATAGAGAATGAATGATACAACAAGCAAAGAAAATTTTCTCGTATCAAAAGCTAATAAACAAAATAATTTAACTAAAATAATAAAACTACTTGCAGGCACAGAAAGGTACTTGCAATATTGAGAGCCAGACAGGAATCATTTTTTTTTCAGTGTAATTTAGAATTGAATGAATAAATCCATGTATGTATAAATAAATAAATAAATAAATAAATAAATAAATAATAACTTAATTTTTCTTAAAATAGAAAAAAAATAATTAAAATAGAAAAATGAGGATACTTACTTTACAAACCAGGAAATGTAGAATGAAAGTTGAATAAAATGAATATGTGTACAAATAAAATAATAAAATAAAATAATGCAGAAAAAATTTAATTCTAAATCACAATCAAGTTTGTACAAGAGTAAATCCTTCATTGGAAAATGTATTTATTCTTATGTTATTTATAGATTTCTATGAAAAAATCACATTGGCAGATTCAGTCATCCATCCCTTTAATCATTACTTCAGCTTTTTAGAAGAAGCTGATCAACAAGTCAAAGCTATTTTTTGTGGTTATCAACATTGTCACAAATAAAGCTTAAATTGTATTAAAACCTAACTATTCCTGTAATGCTGTGATAAACTGTATTTAGATTCTCTTATCAGGAAATTATAGATGAATAAAGTCCATTCTGTTGCTTCCGCCTCACCACCAGCAGTCATGATGTAATTGAACGCCTCAGAGGACTGAAAAAAAAAAGTGCAATGTTTTGTGGCAGCCCTGGGGAGCTGCGATACGGAGGTTGCACGCTATAAAGCACATAGCTTCGGCAGATGGAGGCAGCATCGTACTGAAAACAGCATCTCGCTGTGTCACAAGTCCGTTCTTTATGGTGCTCTCAGGGCTACAAAGAGGACCATAATTCTGAGCCCAAACACCTCTGCTCTGATTTGTTTTAGCCACTGGTCCCAAGGCTGACGACACCCCACACATTTCTAACCTTTCACTTTCACTCCCTATTTCTCAGGCCACTTTTCAAATGTCAAACATTTCTCACAAAGCTGAGGATTTCATTGCGGTAGCTCAGACTGCATCACCCAAAACTTCAACTATACAGCGTGAAGAGGATCAAAATCTTTCCCCTGGTTTCTTAGTATTGTATTTCTGTCCATTTAGTCCCACCAATTTAACTTCCCATTAATTTCATTAAATCCAGATAAAGCGAGATCATTAGAGGTTTTAACCCAATCATCACTAACCATAGCAAGTGACATACTGTACTTGACATCGCTTATTCTCGTCTAGCCTGGTGTGATTCACACTGCTGTTTGTTCTGGCCAGGAATAGACTAGTTAGACAGGAAGAGAACCAAACACGTGTTTGTTTTACATGTCCTTTAGGAGTGGGTTCAGCGGAAATAGACCATACCACAATAATATATCACCATAAAAGAAATATATTTCATGAAATGTATCGATAAACAAACTTACATTGTGTGTGCTATGTATATTTATTTAAAAGTTTGGGGTCAAGATTGTATTTTTATTTGAAAGAAATTACTTTATTCAGCAAGGTTGCATTAAACTGTCACAGGACATAGTAAAGACTTTTTAACTTGTTATCTGAATTGTTCAGATTTTTTACATTTTTAAAGTTATTGTACATTAACTTACAGCAGTTACCATGGTTAACCCTGTACACAAAGTGGCACTGTGCACTCTATTTCAGACAGCTGCTTGTAGGGCTGGACGATTATGGCCTAAAAGCAAAACCTCGATTAATTAAACTATTTACCTTGATTACGATTAATGAACGATTCTTATTTTTTTTTTTTTTTTGCCCTCATAGTTCACTGACAAGGTTTGTACTGTAAGCAGGGCCCCGGTACAGGTTGTACCAGTGGGCCCTGTTTGAAAGTGTTTAATATGTATGTTCGTTCTGTTTACTTGTTTGTGCTATTTACACAGTGTTTAAGTTTTTTCAAGTTTGTAAGTGTCCAGGTACAGAACCGAATAATTAAATGTAAAATAGCAATGTAAAAATTAAACATACAGTCAAACCAAAATTTATTCAGACATCTTCAACATATATCACATTATCAGTTTATTTGCTATAGTTTAGAAAATGATAATAAATATGACAAGAACTCAAGAGTTAAACTGTCAGAACAAATTCATCTTGATAATTTCAGATAACTTTGATTGTAATCCATTGCATAACTTTCTATCAAACAAAACTTCATACAACAGTCAATACTTTGTTGGCCAATTACCAAGCAATGATTAATTGTGTTCAGTCTGTGGTGTGGAGAGGTTGCATTAGCAATTCCGCAAACGAGAGCTCAGTTCAGTGTTACCGTCTGTGAGACGCGGCTCTCTCTCTGCATGCGCACCGAGCACAGCGCGAGTAACCAGCTGCTCAGTTCAGCTTTTCCGCGTCTTGTGTTTGAATGCTTTAAAGTTTTTTGAATGGTTAAATTGGCAAGTGGCAAGGCTTAATAACACGTGAAAATTATACGCTTTCGTGAACGTCTTGAACGTCTTTTTAGACTGGCCTCAGCCAGACAGTTGAGATCGACTAGTAAAGATGGGATCTGACATCATAGCTCACTATCAGCTATTATTTTATCTATGTTCGTAACATTTCTTATAGATTATTGCTCTGTGTAAGAGATAAATAAAGATCAGATAAAGATAAATTGCCACAAGTACCAGTACGAGTAATTGCCTGTGTGAATTAGTCATACCGTCTCTATATTATTGTGAGGTTGTGGGTTGTAAATAGCCTTCAAAAGTACAAAAATATGCTATAATAAGTTTTGAGATTCTAAGCTACTTTAGTAATAAATCACAGAACAGCGCTGACAACTAGTTTTTGCGTTCCTCTGTGCGCGCGATCTTCACAGCTGTTTATATGAGTGTTCGTGCCACAATGCAGCTGTGCGAACATGGGAGCTCGAAATACACATCCGACCATCTAATCGCTTGAATGTCCAACTGACAAACTGACAAAGGTTAGTGAAGATGCAAGGCTCACTGCTCGCGCGCCATAACTATGTGTTGAACCGGCGTTCACCTCCGTGTTATGCCACTGACTGGAGAGCGGAGTCATGTGGCTACCATGGGCCCGTATAGGGGGGAAAAGTTAGGACAATTCCAAGGGCCCCTGGCTGACAGGGGGCCCAACAAATAGGTAAAAACTAATTACAAAATTTGTATTATATTATACACTATATAAGCCATCATCATTGAGTATATTTCAAATAATAATAAAATGAATGATGTCTTTGATTTTACTTATTTTGGCAATAAAAGTTAAATATCACCATTGACCAAAAAATAAAATATCCATATTGACCGACCGCCCCCCTGTATCTACATGAAATGGTTTGGTCCTCCCTTAGCGCACTTATCAGTGAGTGACGGTGTTTCCCTGTCAAGGGAACTTCGAACTGCGTCCTCTAGGGGTCGCTTTGGGAAACACCTCGTCGTGACCCGTGTCTGAAGCATACTTTGAAAAACGCCAACCTGTTGGCCGGCGACAGCCTCTGACGTCACTACCGGCGCAACTATAAATACGCGCCTGTAGGACCCGTCAATTATCTTCTTCGTCTTCATTGACTGTTTCGTTTGAAGCGTGCATCTGAGAAACGACCAAAATCATGGCATCCACTAGCAAGGTGTTTAAACAGTGTGTGCATCCATGTCAGCGTTATTTGATACCTGATGACACACACAGTCTTTGTGTCTCTTGTTTGGGCGAAGAGCACGTGCGCGATGTCCCTAAGTGGGCAATCTGCATGCACTGCGAGCGTTTTTCTGTGAAAAAGCTCCGCTCTCGTTTGTCTCTCTTTTCGAGGAAAGAGGGACAGCCATCTGGTTCCCGCGGCTCAGGACCCGCTGTTGCCGAGGCACGGAGGAGAATGAGCTCGTGGGGATCACAGGTGGATCTCGCTGAGGAGTGTGGAGGGGGACTTTTCCTTTCACACTCTTCGGCGGCAGACGAGAGTGAACTTCAGGAGGAAGATGCGTTGTCATTAACCCATTCTGATACTGAAGTTAGTGCTCTGCTGGTTTCTACCCAGAAAGAGCAGGAGAAATCTGAGAGTGGCGGAGAAGCTGAGGCTGAGCCTTCTCAATCCTCCTGCCCTGCGTATGGGGAGCTGTTAGAGGTTATGGATCGTGCCATGGCAAAATTAGACTTGTCATGGAAGCGTGCCAGAAAAGTGACGCCGCGAGGTCGCCTCGATGAGCGTTATTTGTCTGACCATAGCCCTCCAGCCCAGGTGAGCCTTCCATTCTTGCCTGACATACATGCAGAAGTCAAAAAAAAAAGGAATGGTCGTTTTCCTCTCCCATCCATCGGTTTCAGCATACGAGTTATGCTAATAACAAGGGCATGCACGAAAACGGCTATGAGAGGATGCCCCCTTTAGAAGAGACGCTGGCTAGCTATCTCTCTGTGGGGGAAACATCCTCTCTTAAATCTCCCTCTTTGCCATCTAAGCCCCTCCAGGATACACCCCGCCTTAAATGGTAAAGCATACACAGCAGCAGGTCAGGCTGTGGCTTCATTGCACACGATGGCAGTGCTTCAGGCTTACCAGTCTGACCTGCTGAAGGACCTGGATACAGGCGAGGGCCTTTCAGCTGACCAGGTAGCCGAGCTGCGCCGCACCACAGACCTCTCTCTCCGAGCTACCAAGCAGGCCGCCCCCGCCATGGGTAGGTCTATGGCGGCCATGGTGGTAACGGAGAGACATCTGTGGGTGAACCTGGCAGGCCTTCAGCTCTACCCCGGGCCGAGGCCCTACAGGTAAGTTGGGTATGTAGCTTAGGCCTTTGGCCGTAAGGGATAACGTCATGGACAGCCGTCTAACCGTCCCAGGGGCGACTCGCAGTGAAATGGTAGAGTTGGTACTTAGTGTTTGCAATGATTCTGGCCTGCACTCCCCTCAGCATGGCGCCGTGGGTATACTGTTCCCCAAAGCGACCCCTAGAGGACGCAGTTCGGAAAAAAAAAACGAAATAACCGACATGGGAAAATTAAGTCAGTTAGAGGTTCTGAATTTCGGTTTCGATTACTTTTCGATTAATCATCCAGCCCTAGCTGCTTGTCACATAGGTCAATGGCACATTTCTGTACAGAATAAGGTAGAAAATATACTTTATAGTTTCTATTACTGTACTGTAATAAATCTGTCAATTAGCACTGCATCATTCATAAATGAAATTTATTTATTGTGTTTATTTTCTTAAAGTTTCAGTTCATTCTGCTTCATGAACTTTATGACTTTATTCTGTTCTCCTTCTGCCTTTTATTCGGATTAGCTGTAGATGTAACCTGGCGTTTTTGAGCGCAAGATCACTTCTCTTTCAGTGCAAAAATTGCTGTATCTCATTTTCATAAAATAAAATGTAAGAAGTTTCTAACTTTTCCTCTCCATCGGCGAATGATGCTCCTAAAAGAAAACGCGCCCCATGTCTGTTTGCTAAAGCAACAAATGCTACTTTCATGCATCTGATTATCAAATAAACCTCGCGCTCTTATTTTAAGGTTATTGTTAATTGTTAAAACACTTATATCATTCAATGGAACTGTGTGTATTCCTAGACACTTACATTTTTGCTCCGTCCATGCAATAAATACGCAGCCTTCAACTGCTCAGGTTATGTCATCAGCATGACCAAGAGCCACTGAAAAACTACAGAAAAGCAAAACTACTTCACTTTAGCATACTGGCCACAAGTCCTAAGGAGAGATCACACATCAGCTGGGTCAGAGACAAACGGAGCGTGAGCGCAATCCTGTGACAGCCACAGGGAGTAAATACTGGAGTGCATGAAAGAGAGATGCGTGGCATGAACGCTGTTCAAGGTCTCCATTAATTCCTGCTCTTAGTTATTTAATGTGTATATATTTTGAAAGCATTGAATCGCTATAGGAATCACAATTCATTCGATTCTTAGCGTTTAAATCGATTACTGTCCTAAATCAGCGATTCACGATTCAAAATCCATGTTGATCGATGCATTGTATCATCAGGGTTTGTAATTAATGCATTGAGAAAACAAGTGAATCATTACACCTCTACCATTAAAACCTTTGACAAAGTCTTACTGGATCATTCAAATCGGTGTTCGCACTGCCGCTGACACAGAGAGAGCAGTTACCATGTTTGGTTAAGAAACAGTTACATTTATGCATTTAGCAGACGCTTTCATCCAAAGCGACTTGCGGTGCATTCTGGATATACAATTTTTACCAGTATGTGTTTTCCCTGGGAATTGTACCCACAACCTTTTACGCAGCTAACGCAATCCTCTACCACTGGGCCAGAGAAGCAGAAGAAGCATATTCACAAACTGTCTTTTCAACTACATAGTATTATTTCTGTCTTACAGTCAATATTATCTATTATTAATATCTAGTATTTTGGATCAAATAAATGTAGGCTTGGTTAAAAAAGAAAAAAAAATCTTACTGTTCAAAAACTTTTGGACTGGTAGTGTATATATATTTTTTTTTCTAATAATTCATTAAAAATTAATTAAACACTTTTAAATAGACTGCAGCAATAATATTTCGTCACACATTATTTTGTTTAGTTCAAAATTGTGGGAGAATCGAGATCTCTATTTGAGACAAAAAAAAAAATTTATCCAGAATCATGCAGCTCTATCAGTTATAGCCTTTTTCCAGAATTTGCAAGCTATAAACAAAGCCTGTGAGAGATGACATTTGCAAGGCTCTATACTGTCTACTTCTGAATACTCCTAGCCCCTTCATTGGTCCTCTTATTATTTATATGCTGTAGGCTGTAGCAAATGACTCCTAAAAACTAAACACCATTCCAAAGACCCTGGCTGAGGCCAGAGATGGCACATAAACATCAGTAAGCTGTACTCAGGAACCTCAGGGCATCTAAATGAAGAGGCTGAATAACCCAAGTACATGTGTGCTGTTATTATTCGGGCCGTACTGGAATTGACAGATCATATGGTATTTTACACCTGGATAAAAGAATTCTCCTCTGGCATTTGTCCTCTGGCCCCTCATGGTAAGACCAGCTGCTTCGTTCTGCTTCCAAAAACCGTGAACTTGTAGAAAGTGCACACTCACAAACACTCTCAAACTTTCTGACCCTTGCTATCTCACTCACACACAAACACACTCCAAGTCACTCTGACTCTGTATCAAACTCAGCCACACCCACATTCACTCTGACATCACAGAGTAACTCAGGAGAGAGAGAAAAATAATTAATGATTTATAGCGCACTTCAAGACATCATTTGGAATACACTCCTTCAAATACACACACACTAAAATGCACAACCCTGCTGAAAGCTCTTCAGGTTAAAGGGTTACTCCACCCCAAAATGAATTTTTTTTTTGTCATTAATCACTTAACCCCATGTCATTCCGGCAGCCATATCACCCTGGAGCCCAAGACCCGTTTCCCACTGAAGCTAAGCAGGGCTGATCCTGGTCAGTACCTGGATGGGAGACCTCCTGAGAAAAACTAGGTTGCTGCTGGAAGAGGTGCTAGTGAGGCCAGCAGGGGGATGCTCACCCTGTGGTCTGTGTGGGTCCTAGCGCCCCAGTGTAGTGATGGGGACACTATACTGTCAACAAGCACCGTCCTTTGGATGAGACGTTAAACCGAGGTCCTGACTCTCTGTGGTCATTAAAAAATCCCAGGAAGTCTTTCGAAAAGAGTAGAGGTGTGACCTCGGCATCCTGGCTAAATTCGCCCATTGGCCTCGGCTAAATTCGCCCATTGGCCTCTGACCATCATGGCCTCCTAACAATCCCCATATCCGCTGATTGGCTTCATCACTCTGTCTCCTCTCCACCAGTAAGCTGGTGTGTGGTGGGCGTTCTGGTGCACTATGGCTGCCGTCGCATCATCCAGGTGGATGCTGCACACTGGTGGTGGATGAGGAGATACCCCCTGACTATGTATGCGCTTTGAGTGCCTAGAAAAGCGCTATATAAATGTAATGAATTATTATTATTATTATTATTATTCCAAACCCGTCAAAGCTCAGTTCGTCTTCGGAACACAATTTAAGATATTTTGGATGAAAACCTGGAGGCTTGAAACTGTCCCATAGAATGCCAAGTAAGTAGCAGTGTCAAGGTCCATAAAAGATATGAAAAGCCATCGTCAGAATACTCCACCTGCCATCAGATGTGCAATCTGGGTTATATGAAGTGACGGGAACACTTTTTGTAAGCAAAGAAAACAAAAATAATTCCTTTGTCAACAGTCTCCTCTGTGTCACTCCATATCACCGTGCTGCATGTGCCCTGCTGTATCATCCATGCCACTAGGTAAATACACGTAGAAACAACGCATACTTGTGGCGCGGATGACACAGAAGAGCACACACAACACCGTGATATGGAGATGGAGTAATCTTACTACGACTTTTCATACCTTTTAAATAATTTAGTTTAGTTAATAGTTTCAGTAATATAGTTCTATTTATGGCATTATTTTTGATGGCAACCTCTCTTTACAGCATTTTTACACAAGTGCCTAAAACTTTGCACAGTACTGTAGTACTGACTGGTCAGTGTGGCATGAGTGCCATGGCAACAAAATGAGAAACCTGGGAATTTGAACACTATAATCAGACATGACAAAGCCAAACTGCCACACTCCCTTCTAGTGTCCAAACAGACCGCATGTAAAGGACAACAATGAGAACAAAGAACGCAGATCATATTAATGAAAAGGGGGGGAAAGTCAGGAAACAAAAAGGAGAAAAAATATAATTATAGAACTGAATGACATGTTGAATTTTGTGTGTACAGCTAAGAGAGGCAGAGGTGTGTGTGAAGTGTATGCTGACTTTGATCGTCACCACCTTGCGCAAATTGATTTGGCCCTAATTGAACATTTTAAGAATCGATTAAAATGTGCTGTGCAAACACACTTAGAGAGATCCATCAGATTCTGAGCTGGCTCAAGCTGAAATTTACACTCAGTGACTGGAGCTAGAGCCAACACTGGCACGCTGCTGCCATTTGTATTGTTAGGGCTTTTAGAGAAAGAGAGAGTGAGCAAATTTGACTCAGTATCATAAATAAAACAACCTGATGAAGAAATAAATTTATGTAGGCCTCATCCATCATGCAACAGTGCCGGAACTGGAGGGCCTCACTTTTCACCCACTCTTTCCAAAATTAGCAAACTGATATTAAAATATGTACTTCTGTTAGCTTTTATTAAAAGCCATTTCTTCTATGGACATAATTTGTAACAGTTTTACTATGTGATATTTAAAATGACTACCTTTTGGCCCCTAAACTCAAAATGTACACGTGCCTATCTCCACTAATCCAAAAAGTAATATATAATTGTTGACTATAAATTTTGTTATTTCAGAAAAGAGAGACTGCTAAAATTAGTCTCTAATGCAGTCTTTTTTTAATGAATTGGGATAATTGTGTTTACAAATAATGATGATAATAATAATAATTGTAATAATAACAACAGTAGATGTTGGTAATAAAATAATTACCCATTTTTAGAACCAATATATTACTATTAATGTTGTTGTTACTACTACTACTAAATATTCATAATGGTAGTATTTACAGTGTCATGATGTCCCAAAAAGTCTGTTTCTGCCTTTCCATGCATGCCTGTGCCACTGCAATTATGCCAAATACTCTAAACATTAGTGTTTCTGGACAAAAACAGTCTTGTTATCCAGAAAAAAAAAATATTTTAGAGTTTCATATAAATGTACATTCTAAGGCTAACAGTTGAAAATCTAATCTAACTTTCCTAGCTCTCAGGATACAGGAATTGAAAAGGCCTCATACAGTAAAAGAGAGAGAAAGTGTAAGAAAAAGTGTGAACAATTTGCTTGAGGATGTATAACACTGTTCTCTCTTGGGTCTGTCAGACTATGCACATGTAAGTCTGAAACCCCATTCCCACCAAAGGTGTGAAAAAGCAGATTAAAATGGCCACCGCCTACTGATATGGGACAGTAGCACCAGGGTGGCACTTAACCAAAACACACAGCCGGGGGTGATGCAGACGAATGAAATATACCAGACAGCACTGAGCATTACACCACCCGCTGTTTCATGTGCCAATGAAATTCCCTATTTCTACAGAACATTACATTAACATGTGAAAAACCTTTCCTGAACTTCTCTCAAACACACACAATTGCTTCCTCTATCACATTAAACATCAGTATCCCTTTGATAATTGCTCTGTGCCACCAGATTTTACACTGGATAATTATCAGTATTGTATGTGGTGAAAAAGTAAACAGAAAACCAAACATACGCAAAAATTTATTTAAAATTAAAAATCATTATCATTAACATCAAAAGACTTTACTGTAAATTTAAGTATAAATAATATTTCTATTGGGTTTGTTTTCGAGGTTGAGGACATGTCTCAAAACCTTTTCATGTTGTCATCCAATCCTTATGTTCTAGACTCCTTGGTTTTATTCAGCATGTTGATAAGGCTACATATGTACTTGAGTATACTCTTGACCTTATGTCATATGGGTAGGGCTGTCACGATAACAATTTTTGAAGAAATTATCGCGATAAACGATAATATTGTCGTTCTAAGACCAGTTTCAACTAATATAATGATAATGGCATAATAACGCAGGTACACCTTTCCAAAGATCAATAAACTTTTATTTTATGGCAGATTCAGAGCATGAAATACCAACATGTTGACTTTGTGTGGCTTAAAATTAATACATTTTGTATTTTATATTATGTTTATATGCCAGTTAGGGATGCTCATATTGACCGTTTAACCGTTAACCTAAAGTAAACATTTTGACCGATGAAGGGGCCGTCCACATATTGCGTCTTTTTTTGTGCTCACGTTTGTTATTTCAAATAAGATATGCGCTCTCATAATGAAAGAGACGCTGTTCGACGCGCTCGTTTTTTCCAGGCAGCCGCGCCACATCTAGTTAAAAACATCTCAGCTGTTCAGAATGACGAAAGCGCACCAGGTCATGTGAAAAGAACCAACTCAGTCAGCTTCCTTTGGGGTGAAACACTGCATAGTTTTTTACTTTTCTTCGAAAATAAATCTTGTAACAGAGTTACAGCAAGGTTTTTTTCGGTGATGGAAATCCATTGCTGAAATGTCCTTGTTGTAAAGGAGATCGCAGCTGATGGATGTAACGACAGACGCCTCAGGAGCGCAACTGCCCGAGCGCTTTGGAAAGATATGGGTAGGCGCTTGTATGTGCGCGCTTGTGTGTGTGTGTGTGTGTGTGTGTGTGTGTGTGAACTCACTGGGCGCGTTAACACACGCAACCCAACCACATGCCTACAGACATATTTAGCTGAGCAAGCCAAATGAAGCGAGCGAAAAGTAGGCCCATTTTGAGAGAAAGGGCAACGAAGTTACTTGCAAAATATGCTACGCAGTATTAAAATAAAGCAGTAGTGCAAGTACAATGATGTATCACTTCAGTGCTGTATGCTGCATCAAAGCTGGCCACTCTAGCGAGACATTATCTCTTTATTCCCAGGAAATCTGTGCCATTGGAGAGGGTGTTTTCTACCACAGGCTGTCCATAGGCTGTGCTCCAGACTAACCCCACATCGTGACATGTTACATTTCACTTAAATAAAAATTGAATAAAGAAATTATTGCGCCCGAAAAATTATCAAGCTCTTTTTTTTTTTATCGTGCGATTAATTGATTTAACGACTATCGCGACAGGCCTACATATGGGTTCCCATTGATAATATACTGCAGGGGTTGGCAACCTACGGCACGCGTGCCAACAGTGGCACGCAGAGGGATAATCGCTGGCACGCAAGCAATAAGGAAAACTGTATAATGACGTACAGTTTGATGTAATAACTTCTCATAGCCTGTTAGGAGCTACAAATACTATTAAAGTGTGAGAATTAACTTGCATGGATGCACGTGCAAACACTGCACATACTAGGTGCTTCAGATCAAAGCCTCGGTCTAACAGCACTCGTCAATGTCAAAATCACTGAGATGGCCAATCAGATCAAAGTAGGCGGGGTTTACTGTTCACAGAAGCAGAGCGCGAAGCATCAGTTTAACGTTAAAGAGAGTGAGGTAAGATGAAGCTGCAAATCAATTAACATTAGTCAACTTTTAATAATACGTTTTACCATAGAAATGTTAAATGACCTAAAGCTATATCCAGTGATGAAAAATGTTCTGAAATATGGCCATTTTGAGAGAAAGAAAGTGTGGGGGGGGGGGGGTAAATTGTCTCTCTCTGCAGACAATGAAGCGATTTTGCCAATTTGTTGTTGAGAAATATAATGTAGCGATTCAGTATCGATTAATAAAAGTAGCGTGACAACACTCATAGGTTTATGAGCTTCTGAATGCTACTTTTTGCACAGCACGATCTCAGATCTCTGTGTGCGAGTGGTGTGTGTTGTGTGTGTGTGTGTGTCTGTGTGTGCACGTTCATCAATTAAAGCAGTGCATTAACATTGATTAAACGTTAAAAAAAACTTTTTTTTATCGTATAATAAAAAATTGTGTATGTACCGTTTAAATACAGAATTATATCGGGGTGTGGGGGGGGGCTGTGCACACTTGGCACAGTGGTTAACCATAAAAATAAAAAATGGCACGTCATGCCGAAAAGGTTGCTGATCCCTGATATACTGTATAAACATTGAAGATGCATATTTTTTAGATCACAAGACCATTGCATTCAATGTCATACTATCTAGTCCTATGTATACTGCTGAAACTACAGATTTTTATTTTCATTGTATCAGTTCTCTCACTGCAAATCAGTTCTCTGACATGTGTCAAAGAAACAATGTTTCAACCACAATTTTAGGGGAGGCTGAGCATTGTTCATCTTACTGTTTCATTTGAAATCTTTAGAAACTGCCTGGTGAAATTTCAGAAAGCAGCTAAAAATCACTGAAACGGCTTTGTTAAAAGTGATGAATGATTTGTTTCTTGCTGCTAATTCTGTTGTGAATGCAGTTTTGATTTTACTGGATCTGAGTGCCTTTTGACACGGTAGTTCACAATATCCTTTTGTCACACCTTGAACATTGGGTAGGCATTAAAGACAATACAGTACTACTGTGGTTTGAGTCATATCTTATAAATCCAGGACATTCTCAGTGGCTACTGGACAGTTTTTCTCATTATGAAGTGAAGTGACATGTGGCCAAGTATGGTGATCCATACTCTGAATTTGTGCTCTTCATTTAACCCATCCAAGTGAACAAACAAAGTAGTGAACACACACACACACCATGAACACACACCCGGAGCAGTGGGCAGCCATATTGCTGTGCCGCCCGGGGAGCAGTTGGAGGTTCGGTGCCTTGCTCAAGGGTTTCACCTTAGTCGTGGTATTGAGGGTGGAAGAGAACGCTGGTAACCATTAGGCCACGACTGCCCCCTAAATCATCTGTTTCTATCTCCTGCGGGTTACTCAAGGGTACATTTTGGGGCCATTACTCTTAATCTGTACTTGCTTCCACTTAATAATATAATTTGGAAATATAAATTGTATTTTAATTTCTTTACTAATAATTCTCAGCTGTACATTCCATTAAATTCTAGACATTCTATGCAGCCTCTCATGGACTTTTATTGAGGATATTAAATGCTGGATGTCAAATAATTTCGTGAGAAATGACAATGAGAAAACTGATGTGATCATCTTTGGTCCCTCCAAAACCAAAAACTGTATGGACAGTTACTTAAACAATCTAACCCCATATGTTAAGTTACATGCAAAAAAATTTAGGTGTTAGTTTTGACTCTGACCTTTGTCTTGAAAAGCAAATTAGCTCAGTTTTTAAAAACAGCTATTGTCAATTGAGAATCTTTTCAGGACTTAAATCAACACTTTCCTTTAAAGACTTGGAAAAAGTAATTCATGCATTTATCATATCACAGCTGGACTATTGTAATTCTTTATATTTTGTTCTTCCTTGATCTTCACCGGCACGTTTGCAGATGGTTCAGAATGTAGTGGCCAAACTGCTAACTAGTGCAAAAAAACATAAAATTTTAGCATCTCTTCACTGGTTTCCTTTCTTTTTTTAAAATTCAGTTAAAATGTTGTTGATTGTTTTTAAAGCTCTTAATGTTCAAGCCCCATCATACTCTGATCTTATTTTTTTTTTAAATTCAGCTCCTAAGGGTGGAGATCTGCCAATAAAGCTCTTTTATATGTTCCATGGTCACAACTTGAATTTAAAAGTGACATAGCCTTTGCAGTCATTGCTCCATTGTTATGAATTCAGTTGCCACCTGATATTTTTATCTTTGAATGTGCTCTATAAATAAAATGTACTTATTTACCAGAGTTTAGACACTTCCTTTAAACATCAATAGCAATGGGAAAGTGTTTTCCTTAAATGGACAATTAAATACACTACAATTAAATACTTTTTGAAATTCAAAACGCAGTTGAAAGCGAGGTCAGACACTCCAAAGGAATGATTCATCTCAAAGCATCTCAAATTCATGGTTCCTTCACTTTTCTCATATCCAGGGGGGGACAATTGTTCTAAGCCTAGTGTGCTGTCTAGGGAGGCTGTATTTTAAGGCAGTGGTTCCCATAGTGGGGGTTATTATTCAGCAGAAATGCTTTATCGAGTAATAAGTGTTTCTGACACATTGACCGTCAGATTAGCATGAGCGTGTGTGTGTGTGAGCCACTCAGACCTACTCGACTGGTTCCTGATTGCAGAATAATGAATGAGTTCAACCCAAAATAGCTGCACAATTACTTTCCGTGAGAGAACAGGTGGATATCGAGCGGCTCATGCAGAACTGTAACACTGATTTTGCACGTAGAACAATAAAATATAACTTTGTGTGCTTTGAGACTGGGCATAAAATCGATTTGCTGTACATTTCACGTGACGGGAGGGGTTGTTGAGGTGGGGTGGGGGAGGTGTGGGGGGTTGCGGGGCAGGAGCGCATTTATCATGGGGGTCGTGGGCTAAAAATTTGGGAACCCCTGAAATATCACAGCTGTGACTCCAAAAGTAAGCAACTTAACTATGTTGTCTCTCAAGATATTAAAAAATATCTTAGTGTCACCAAAATGTATTATTTTACCCATTGTGTGTGTGTGATGTGCACATGTATAAAGTTATAGGTAAATGAACAAAAACACAGCATAGCTTAAAAAAAAAAACTTTTATATACACTGTTCAAAAAGTCTGGGGTCAGTGGGTTTTTTTAAAAATAAAATAATATGGAATTATGGAAGCCTGTTTCCACTGCGGAATAAAAATAAAACCAGTCATTGTGACTTTTTATCTCAAAATTCTGACTGATTTTTTCCTGCAATTGTGAGTTGACATCTCACATTTCTGACTTTATTTCTCAGAACTGTGAAATTGCAGTTGCATGTTAAAATGCAGTAGGCAGCCGGCATCACACTAAGTTTTGGAACAGAGCTAATATAATCTCAAAAATTTGAAAAATAACATATAGTAAGGTATGCAATAGGGAATTTGTATTGCAGTTTTATCTTTTATTTATAGGAGTTTTACTGTGAATACCTAAAGTAAACAAAAAAAAAAGGATCCTGTAATAAAAATCTTAGAGGAGCTGTAATTCATGAGGGAGAACCTTCCGAGCAGAACCAGAGCTGTCTACAGACCCTTTCTGTCTACTGTCACACCAATGAGGCTGTCATGCCACAGACAAGTAATGGATTTGTGTGTTTGTGCACATACAGTATATCATGTTGAGAGACAGAAAGAGAAAAGTTGGCAGCTGTTTAACTGTTGTGAGAGCTGTCTAGCAACTCGCTTATTTAGTTTTCCTCCTATAAGGAGGACAGCAGACATTATCCATCACCACAGATTTTAGTTAGAATAACCAATGACCAACGAATTGTCCAATGAATTTTTTGAACAATGAATTTCAGAGCACTTTTCCAGTTATTACTAGACAATTATTAATTTTAGTGATTGTTTCATTTTTCCATTGATGTGTCTGGTACCAATCCTTAGAAGTATTACATTTAATCTTTTCAGAGTACAAAAATAATTATGTATCCAATAGGTAAAAAGTAAAAAAAAAAAAAAAGATTTAATTGCAACTGATAATCTAATAAAATCTTGTTTATTATTTAAAAAAAAAGGTTTTTAAACTATAAACAAATTTGTTCTGTTTTCTGTGGCTTTTATTTTATTCATTTTAATGACTTGAAAATCTTGAAATAATAATTTTTTGGTTTTTAATTCTTTCATATTTGCAGGTTTAGCTCTCACTAAATCTCAGCTAAATCTCTCATTAAACAAGACAGGAAATGAGGAGGAGAATGCTTCCTGCCTCGTTAGTAATGAGAGAGTTATTCTGTCATTAACATTAACCCTGTACAACAACTACCACTTGCCTATGCATCTAGCCTGTATATTTACATACAAAACAATCTTTAACTGATCAGCCATACTATACTATACAGAACAATAAGCTGACAATAAAGGTACTATGTTCCATGATAATTAAAAATACTTTTAACTATAGAATTTTAACTATTTGGTCGCTCTTTGTCTGACAGAATGGCATAAATTCGCAAATTTCTGTGTCTAGATTGAATCACACAACCAAGGCATGATCAGGTCATGATAAATGGTCCAATTCAGTGCAGTTCACCTAAAAATGAAAATGTACTCTCCCACATGGAATCCAAATGTGTATGACTTTTTCTTATGCAGAACACAAAAGATATTTTTCGAAAAGTATTTCTTTTCAAAAATCTTTGGTTACCAACATTCTTCAAAATGTTTCCTTTTGTGTTCCACAGAACAAACTGAGTCATACGTGATGAGAGAATTTTATTTTCTTTTTTTTCCGGTGAACTAACCCTATCTATAAATGTATCATTTTGTTAAAAATACCTTCAAGGTAGCCTGAGGTTCAGGTTGTACTCCAGCAGTGGTTTACACAAATGGAAAACAATTAAAACAAAAGTAGGTTTGCTGGTTTTACCCGGTTTAAACTGGTCTCCCAGCCTGGTCAACTTCTTGTTCATCTGCTCTACCTGGTCTCCCAGGTTGGCAAAGCTAGTGTTTAGCTGTTTTAGCTGGATGGCTAGCTGGTCCCCCAGTCTAACCAGATAATAAAATAAAATAAAATGTACATAAACTAAAATGTCAGAAGCCCAGTCCCGTAATGAAAAACATATTATGTTTAAATATGTGTGTCCTGTTTCAGGTATGTCCTGATGGTAAATTTAGTCAACTAAATAATTTTGATAAATTAATATCAACCGCACAAACCAAAAAGGATGGTTAAAAATTCAGAAATTTTTTTGAGGTAATGATAGGATATATTGCCTATTAAAATTTTTTTATGTATTAGTTCAGAAAGCAAGAACAGTGTACCTGAGTGCTCGATATTACAGGGCGGAGCTAATCATAAGGTTTAATTAAATTACTCCAACTTGTTGTCATGGGCAACCACAACCAACCAGAACTCACTCAGCTTGTTTCTGTACCTGTTATTCTCTCCATTTCTGCCACAAATAAGCACAGACACACACATAAACTCATAGAGTCACTGAATCACTCCTGACTCCTGTCACCTTGCTGGTGTTGTCACCTGCTGTGGCCCATGCTGTCACTTCCAGTTTGTCTGTTTGGGACAGCCCTAAGAGAAACACACAAACACATACCCCTTGCAACTTTGGGAGACAGACTTAATCTTCCACTGACAGAAACTGAAGTGATGCCCATTGATGAGGTTTAACCAGACATACTCACATGAACAGCATGTTTTATATGGTTTTGGGTTTACGCTTGGAATCTACAGGCATATAATTAGAGCTTTCTGAAGAATTCTATCCAAACATCCATCATTCACAATGTTTTACATATTCTTTGACTTCTGCACATTTGTTTATCATGTTAAGGCTGGTTCACACGGCAGGATAATTAGGCCGGCTTTAGCCCCGATTGACACCTTCCGACATCTTAAGGATGCTCCGATTATCGTAAAATAATCTGATCAGATATTCCTGCCGTGTGTGGTGTGTTAAGACTGCTCTCCTCTGCTCGGAAGGACGTTGGGACCGCTCCGATCTCAAATCGGGGATATCCAACATGTTGGATTTATTTGGCCCGATTTCTTCTCGTGTGTGGTGTCCCCCGAGGACAAACGATCACGCAGCCGGTGGACTGTGGCGTTTAGCCAATCAGAAAGCGAGGTGACGAGGCGGCGAGGAAGTACCGGGAAACAAAATCAAAACAGCCGGCGGCATGGCGCACCAGAAAGTCCGGTGGACGTAGGAGATGGAGGACTTTGTCTCCGCTTCTTTGACAATCGCCTTTTCTTTTTTTTCTTATGTTTTTTTTCGGTTACAAACAAAGCACAAACTATGGCCACTGCATCCTCTTCGTCCGCCATGATTGTTTACTCTGAAGTCACGTTAGATCTCGAGGGATTTCGCGAGATTTCCCGTCTGACCTGGGAATGCTCGGGAGTCAAATCGGTTCGTGTGTGATGTGTTGATTTTGCCGTGTGGCTGCACACCACACACTGTATGACCAACACTGTTAGACACGTGATTTTTTATCGCCGTGTGTGGGGTCTCTCAGGTTTGGAAAATCGGCCGACAATTTTAAAATCGTCCCGTGTGAACCAGGCATTAGCTAGTTGATAACACTTTCATCTACCAGTTAAACTGTGCAGTAACAAATCACACTACAACATAAACCCGCAGATGTTCCCTCACAATCACCTCAGAAAAAGTGCAGATTCTGTTGTTAAATTAACATTATTCATATATTATTAATATATTTATTAATATTATACATGTAATATTAAATATATTACAAAAATATATATTTCTTAAAAATAATATACATTTACATTAAATATATGCATAATAAATGCATATTTAACATAACTATATTTAAAATTAGTGGCTGGCCAATTTGAGATTTGTAGCCAATTTAAAGCCGATATATTAAGGTGACAAAAGAGAGGTATGGAATTTTGATTTACTTTGCTCGAAAATTTATCTTGAGCAGGTGGATTAACGAGGATCCCCACACTTTAAATCAATGGCTGCATTTCAAATTTGAGTATTATTCCACTTGAGGATTTTTCAGCGACCTTGTAGGACAAACCTTTTCTATTTTATAGGATCTGGAATCCTTTTTTTCTATTATTTGGGAACATCCAAATTGATTGGAGGCAGGCTTGTTGGACTTGGCTTGGATAAAAGAAGTGTAGTGCAACACTCTGTACTTTATGTATATGTTATTGTATGCTCTTTTAATTATTTATTACAATGTACTTGTGATTGCCTCTGTATTTTATTTTTATTTTATTTATTTATTTTATATTTAAGGGGTTATTTATTTTGAGGGAAGATGATGGACAATTTGTTGGTATTTATTGTGAATGTTTCTTTTATGTTTTGCACTACAAAAATTAAAAAAAAAAAAATGAGAGAGAGGAATGGAACATTATACTGTTTTTTTTATACCACATATATACTCAAACTTCACAAAAAAATTACAACAAAAAAAAGCTTATATATCCATTGACAAAATTTTGACTAAGATGAAAAACCCTGAGGACATGTTTACCGGCCGATCATTTTAAAATGCCAAATATATTGGTCTACCACTATTTAATATGCATGGAGTTTCTTTGGATCTGTTTGTTGAGCGGCTGGAGGGTATTTTAAGGTCACTTGTCTCGTCATGTAAGCTTGTCTCTGGGCTGAGCTACAGATGGGAGGAGACCAGAAATGGAGAGAAGAAGAGATGCGACTGGGGAATAAATGACACAACTCTAGCTCAGTTCAGCATCTGTGCCCTAGCACCATCTGACAGACATCTGGCATGTGTGCGAGTTAGAGTGTGTGTATTGATTTAATGTCTGTCTCGCTCTCTCTGATAGAAGACATTGGATGCGATTAATGTCCATTCTTCAACACTGTGAAATATGAAATATAAAAACTGAACACATTTTCTGCCTCTTTCTCCTCCTTCTGTCTTTTAACTCTAGAAATATACAAATCACAGGTACATGTCTGTCGAACATCCACAACCACTTTGTTTCTCAGTCTCTCTCTCTCAAAGCGAATGCAATCTATGTGTATTTTGCCATCTTATAGGTCAGTTCTGAGTGCTACAGGTTTTGATGAATGTAGGTGAATACCATGTTCTAGCATACTTGAATTGAAGTTGATTCCTCTTTCACATCTCCTTGCGTTTGAGATACATACAGTACACATAAAATTATGTCAAAAAACCCTTCTCTGCATTCTCATTCTCTGTGCTTTAAATATTTTTTCTCGCTTTTCTGAAAAATCACCCGATCCGTGACACAAAAACCACAATGTGATCCGTAGAATTACTAATATCTTTTTTTTTTTATTATACTAATTGGTTATTTATAACCAATACAAAATTACAATAATTGGTCCGTGGTGTAAAAAACGTTGGAGACGTTGGAGAATGAATGGGTGCGATAAGAATGAGAGTTCAAACAGCTTATTAAAAATATCAGAAAAATCCACACAATCCACACGACTCCAGTTCATCAACCAGAGGAAAAAGCTGGATTTCTGTAATAAATAAAACCAATTTTTTTTTTTTTTTTTTTTTTTTATACATACAACTTGTTAAGCAAGATGTTCATTGATAAACTGGAATCGTGTGGTTTACTTGCAGATTTTTCTGATATTTTTACTACAGAGGATTCAAAATCGAAATTTTTCCAAATCTATTCCAGTGAAGAAGCAAACTAATCTACATCTTCGATGGCTTTAGGATTAATAAATTGTCAGTAAATTACATTTTTGGGAGAACCGAGTCCTTTAATAAACTACTGCTGTTACGACCAATCGAAAATGTACACAAGCATCTCTTGTCAATAACACTCTGTCTACCACCTGCTTTCTTTGGACACAGCACAATTTAATGCACATGGTAAACAGAGTTTTGTTTACTAGCACAATCGAGAATAATTTACTGAATTGTGGGTGGTTAGAGAATAAGAGGTTTAGTAAGTCACACAACTATTACTAAATCCACCTCACAGTGTGGCAGCAGTGGTAAAACGAAATCATACATTGTTAAGTGTTCAAGCTTACATACAGAAAAGCCTCGCCCACGTAATGATATGTTTTCCCATAATAATTGTATGTCCCTCAAAATGTCAGTGGAAAACGGGGTCAAAGTTGACATTATCTGAACTTAAGTGTCACAATGCAACACTTAACACTTAACCTTAACCATGCAACACTATAGCATGACATCACTCCCCAGAGTTCAGTGTACTGGAGACTGTTGACATAAATTATGGTGCAGCATCAATGCACATGCTCTTGAGTTGTAGTGACCTCTGAAAGATGCAGGTTCAACTCCCTTTACCCTCTTGTCTAATAAAAGGCAAAAAGCAAAATAATATTAAGACTTACGCCCTTTGTTTGGCTTAGATTCAGTTTTTCCATCATTCTGATAAATGTGAGAGCACAAAAATTGTTTGGAGATATTTTACATCACATTTTTATTAGGCTTAAAATAGAATGCCAACTTTAAATTCCCTAAAAACTCATTTAATACATTGCTTTTCACATTGTAGGTATGGGCATGTTTAATGAATCTTTTAATGGGCCTTTTCTGAATGTGAATTTCCAGACTTTCGCCGGCCAAACTTCCATGATGAAATTCCTCAGAGCTTTACAGTCACTGACCCTTTTAAGGGGACTGGCTGGATCCTCAGACTCTTCAGACCACTGATATGCTCTCTAATGAGTGTTAAATATAACCCAGAGAGTATGAGAGCAAAGCAGATGAAGAAGAAAAGTGAGAACGTGGGAGCAAGTGAGAGCTAGCGAATCTCACAGTTTTTCTGACAGAAATGGACACTTGAAAAGACTATGAAGACTGTCAATTATATCAGTTAGAAAGGCAATTAATATCAAAAAAAGAAAAAAAAAACTCAAATGCTTTGCATTAATATGTACACACTTCACATACACAGACGTTTCTGAAGATTTTCTACTGTCACCCACCTGAAATGCTCGAAAACAAGGATATGCTGAATACTGAATGCATTTATCTAGTTATGCATGGAAATGCAAAAAAAATCTTAAAATATACAAAAAAGCTGAAGCAGTTGTGCTTTGTTCTTTTCTTTTTTCCTCTCATTATGGAAAGTTACATGGCACACATTATGAATTGTGACATTTTGTGTATCATCACCTAGGCAGTAAAAAACCATTTAATCTTTAAATTAAAAGATAAAAATGTAATATTAATATATTGCTGTATGACAAAAAGCAAACTACTGGATAGCAAAAATTTATATAATACTATTATAGTATATAGTTACTAATTTTATAACTGTTAATTAAAGCACAAGCAGTGCACTCAGTCCTTCTCATTTTCTCTGGATCTAGAAACCAAAATTAACTGGCAAAATTAACTTAATTCAAACCACAACAAATTATTTTAGCTGAAAAGAGTTAAAATAATTTAAAGGTTTTCCACAGTTTAATTAAGTTCACTGTTTTTTTTTTTTTTTTGATTCCAAAGACATATAACACCATCCAATCAGCCGCTCAGCTCCAGCTATCTACAAACTCTCGGCTGGTTAATTAACACCGTCGGTGACCAGCTACTGTTTCATCAGACAGGATTCACAGCAGTTTAAATGCAGTGAATCACACAGATTCTGGGATCATGTGTAGATTTCAAGACTATGATAACTGCAGCCAATGCTGAATGGCTTTTCAAAAGTGACAGGCTCCACAAAAGAAAGGACAGAAACAGAAGAGGACAGGAAGGATTCATGCCAAAGCTGCAGCTAAGCACAGCAAGCCAGATCAGGTCATGGTGAGACGTGCAAATTCAGTTCAGACAGAGTGCATCTTATCTTTGTTGGCTAAAAAAATTGGAGCTGATCTCATCTACTTTTGCTAATCTAGCTGGTTTATCTTCACAGGTAGAAAAAAATCTTCATCAGAACAAGAAGAGGGCTTGCACTCCATATACCTACACACACATCCCAGAATGCTTCAGGCAGTGTAAGAGCACAGACAGTTAAATTAGAGAGAAAGAGTACATCAAAGCCTGGCAAAATTTGCATACTTTGGTCCACCCCCTTTCACATCCTAATACCAAACCATACATTTTTCTGCATCAGACACTTGTGCTCCCTCCCTGAGGCCTGCATGGCATTAACCTCACAATGATTTACACAACCAGTATTTAAATTTACACCACAATAATACCATGAAAATGCATTCACCCACATTGATCTCCGTTGTCAGCTGTGCTTTGGCCTTTGGGAAATTGAAAACACCCACTTATCTAGTCCAAGTGAGATTTTCCACTACCCGTTTTCTGATTATAAAAGAAAACCCTGCATTTTTTTGCAGCCAAAGTATTCTAAAACAGTTCCTCATTCACAAATAGGGCCACTCCAAATGTTTATTATTTGCATCTGTAAACCTGAACTGCTGGCCTGGGGAGAAGTACACAAAACATGATTTCCAACTATCATTCATGAATCCTTTGCAGAACAAACAGCATTTATTACAGATTAATTGTTATATCTGACCCTGGACTAGGGCTGGATGATTATGGCCTAAAATCAAAACCTCGATTAATTGAACATTTTAACTCGATTACGATTAATGAACGATTATTTTGTTTCCGTTTTTGTTTTGTTTTTTTGCCCTCATAGTTCACTGACAAGGTTTGTACTGTAAATATGATTGACTATCAGCGGTTATTTTATCTATGTTCATAACATTTCTTACTAGGGTTGGGTATCATTTGAGTTTTATCGATTCCGATTCTTATCGATTCCTAGTTTTGATTCCAATAAGATAAAAAATCTAAAATAAAAAAATTAAGTCAAACATTTAGATGTCAAACATTTTTACAAAGCATTCTGTTGCAGCTGAATAACATGAGCAAACATAAGCAGCCTACAAAACACTGCAAGAGGAATTTTTCCTGTGATTAAAAAAAATACCATAGCAAAAACAACTAGATTAATATAAATTTCAAATATTAAAGTGTTAAAGATGAGTAATAAGATAGGTCAGTAATAAGAAAGGAACAAACAAATCAATAAGCAATATCATAAATAAATACAACTAAACTAAATTTCAGGTACAGAAACTGTAATTAAAAGTTTAAAACACTGCATAGTTTTCTTTTTATAAATAAAATAAAGATTAATCAAGTAAAGTTATTAAATATATTCAGTCAAGATCAGTGAATGAATTTTCTTTTGTTCTTTGATTAACATTAATTGTTTAACATTAAACAGCCGTTTATTAGACTGTTGTCTCTTTAAGCAAAAATACTGCACGTGTTTTCTTTCTCATCTGTTTATGTTCTCGTAAGACAAAAACGTTGCGTTTATGATGATATACTGATGTAGTTTTCTGTATCGTAGTTTCGACTCAGAACAACCTTTTCTACAGTTAAAATACACAGAACAGTCCGAGAACGGACACAAACCGGGAACCGCCGACCGCTGCTCTCTGTGCACGCGCTTGGGCTTCATGTGCGCTGCACTCAAACATGCTATAATAAGTTTTGAGATTCTAAGCTAATTTAGTGATAAATCACAGGACAGCGCTGACAACTAATTTCTGTGTTCCTATGTGTGCGCGATCTTCACATCTACTGTTTATATGAGTGTTCGTGCCACAATGCAGCTGCGCGAACATGGTAGCTCGATATAAGAATACACATCCGTTCATCTAATTGCTTGAATGTCCAAACCATAAAACAAATACAACTGACAAAGTTTAGTGAAGACGCAAGGCTCACCGCTCACACCGCTTTGCTTTTATGCCACTGACTGGAGAGCAGAGTCATGTGGCTACACACGCGCTAGTATGCTTTTAAAGGGGAAGTGTTAACAGGATTAAAAAACCGAAATAACCGACATGGGAAAATTACGTCGGTTAGAGGTTATGATTTTCGGTTTTGATTATTTTTCAATTAATCGTCCAGCCCTACCCTGGACCACAAAACCAGTCTTCAGTTGCTGGGGTATATTTTTAGCAATAGCCAAAAAAAACTTTGTATGGGTCAAAATTACAGATTTTCTTTTATGCCAAAAATCATTAGGATATTAAGTAAAGATCATGTTCCATGAAGATATCTTGTAAATTTACTACCGTAAATCAAAACTTAATTTTTGATTAGTAATATTCATTGCTAAGAATTCATCTGGACAACTTCGAAGGTGATTTCACAGTATATTGATTTTTTTGCACTCTCAGATTCCAGATTTTTAAAATAGTTGTATCTCAGCCAAATATTGTCTGATCCTAATTAACCATACATCATTGGAAAGCTTAAATGTACATTTAAGACTGGTTTTGTGGTACATGGTCACATATATGATATGACATTACAAACAATATTTATGACTGCTCACAAAGCCATGGAATTTTAAATGAACAGAAGTGAAATCATTCCATCTGATTAGATCTTTAGTATTGCTTATTATTGAAAACACCATAATAATTGCTTATTCGAACTCAAAATGTTGTACTTCAATAAATAAGTACAAAAAAGTAAATGAAAACTAAAAACTCCCAACTCCAAACTTTTTAACGATAGTGTAAATAGCAAAACCCAGCACCATTTTCAACTACCGCCATTTAATTCACAAAACTTAAAAATAATTTTTGGAAATATAACTATTACTTCAAATAAGTAACAGAAAACAGGAAGATGTTGCTGTGTTCTCAGTTTGTTTGTTTTTTTGTTTTTTTCATCATCATCATGAATGAGACCAGAGAGAGAAAGAGACTCCACTGAGGACCACTTTATAAAAACAACATGAAAAATCCTGGGCCTGTCTCCTCCTCTGTCAGGCACTCTCCATCCCTGCTTGTCTTACCCGTACTCCTTTCATTTCCTCCATCCCACCCCACCCCCTCTGCGGCCCCTCACACACAGTAGAGTGATTGTGAGGGGTAAAAGGGGAGCAGTAAAGTGGTGGTAGAACATGGATGTGCGCTGGGCCTGCGCCAGACTTTTCTAGCACATCTCCTCCTAAACCACTGAAGCACAATCCAAAGCAAGAGCATTTCTGCTTTAATTAACACACTCACACAAAAAAAATTTATAAGAAAGCAAGAGAGAGACAGAAAGAGAGTGAGAGAGAGCTACTAGGACCATAGCCAGACATCACAAAAACTGCTTGGCTGGGTTTCCATGGTGAAAGAATCCAGCCATCTCTGTATGGGTTCCAGAATCCTTGCTGCAGTGGCGAGACGGACCCAAAGTTACAAGGAAGTCAATGAAAAGAAAACAAGAAAGACAAAGGAGCACCCCAGGCCACTTAAGACATCACAGTCTATGAAAACATTAACACAATGAACAGAATGAGAGCTACATCCGGCAACAGCCAAGCCAAGACCTTGTCCATAAGTATAAATGAACCTGAATCCTCACATACACGCACATACAGTGATGATCACCCCTTGCCCCTGCCCCTACTCTCGGTTTTCCTCTTGGCCGTCCTCTACACTAATCCAAACAGCAGGACTGACTGCCTCAGACCACCATGGCCACATTATGTGTGTGTATGTGGATGCATTTGGAGTCTGAAACGCACCATGGAGGCCCTTCACTAGGCTACTTCAATGCCAATTCAAACAGTGGGACTTCCCACATGCTGGGGTGCGGCATACTGGAGGTCATACTCGACATCAAAGGTCCACAGCATGGCAAATGGAATGACAGAGCGGGAAAGAGATTCCTGACTGACATTGAAGCCAAGACTGACGTTCTCGCTGTTTACTGGTGTCTGACTTCAAGGAGAATCAATGTCATAAAGGGAAGAAGTACCGTATTTTTTTGTGTAGGACAGTATAGACTACAGGAGCACTGAGCAGCATAGAGCACTGAGCAGCATAGAGTGCCCTCTCGGGGCTGTAGACGGTAATGTTTTCCCTTGGTTCATTTCTCTTGGTTCATGTCAAATTATTTTTGATAAATAAGTCACACCTGACTATAAGTCGCAGGACCAGCCAAACTATGAAAAAAAGTGTGACTTATAGTCCGGAAAATACGGTAAATGCCACTACCAAAATATTTTATTGAGAATGCCTAGTAAATTGTATTATTATATTTAAAAAAAAAAATCTACAAAATGTGCTACAAATAAATCTACAAAACTAAATTGAGGTAGCAAAAAGGATGCAGAATTGTAATTTAAATGAATTAAATGCAAAAAATTTACAATTGAAAATGAACTGACATTTAAATACATTAAAATACATTAAATACATACTGAAGAGACAGACCGAACGAAAGACAAAATGACAGATAGATAAAAAGACAGAAAGAACAACAGACAGATAAAACATTTGACAGAATGACCGATATATAGATAAAACGATAGATAGAACTTATGTGTGTTCACCTCTTAAGACAACACAAATGAACCAACTCGGTAGGCAACCGATCTCAATCAAGAGAAAGTTATTGTGGATCAACATTACCTGACCCCCGACTACTAACCGAGCAACATTATTGAACTGCTTTGCTATTTTATCTTCTTACACACATGCCTGTCCTTGACCTGCTGTGTTACTGAACCTTGGGTAATTTGACGGCTGATAAAAGATGAACATGCTCTCCATTTTCTACATAATCGTGCCATTGTGCATCCACAGAGACCTATAAAGGCCAGGTGCACATTTCAGCTGGGATACATCTGTCTAAATGGCCATAAGAAGAGGTTGTTGATGATAAAAGTGACCCTGATGGAGTCTTAGGTTTAGCAGTAGACACATAAGACATGCTATGGTTCTCACATGGGAGAGATTGGTTCAAATCATGCTTGAATTCTGTATCGCAATCCCATTCTGTCTCACCATTAAAAAAAATGTGTCCATACTCAAGCTAAATATAGAATGAAATAAAAAGCACCTATGTTTCAGTGTTACTGGGTGGATGGCATTTTCTTTAAAGCCTTTAGACTGTCCTCTCTCACTCTAAAACTATGTGCCAACAAATTAGGATGCTCATGTCAGCCACCATATGCAGTCTGCTGCCTTATTTAATCTGACATATAAAGCACTTAATACATGGAATGAGGCAAAAGATAACCTGCGGTTCATTAATACTATTCCTAAATGTTGCTTTTATAGCCTATACATAACATGACCTTAGGTCCTGTACTTACTGGATCATCAAATAAATGGGCCGAAGAAGACTCACTCAATCATGATGTCATGCCTTTATCTGAATTTCAACAATACCTCTGTTTGACTGTCCTCTGACCATGGGCGTAGGTTTGGTCTCAGCTTTGGTGGGGACACCCCCATACCCCCCGGAATTCTTTTGTTGTAAGATACCAGTGATTTAATGGTGATTTCCTTTTTTATTTCAGACTGTTGGCAATACAGAATATTACAATACAGAAGTGAATCTACTTCATCTCATTATATTGTATCCTGACCCCGATATACCATCCTGTATACTGTCCCTAAAGAGCTAGTATAACTGTATAATCTCAAAAATGCACTCTCAAAAGAAAAAAAAAACACCTGAGACTGTGTAATTGTTGCTGAACAACCAAACGTTTTATTAACAAAAATTATTATGTACATTAGTATTTACACTAACAAAAAATACTCTGCAACAAGGAAACAGATCTAAATAAATATAATAACCTTTTTCTATTATAAACACCATTTACCCTCCAGTACACTCACGTTTATGTTGACCGCAAGATTCTAAGTTAAGGTAACGTTACAGGCTTATTGATATTCAGTTACTTGCTAACGTAGCATTCTATCATCCTGGGTAACACATACTATCACCAGTTAATACTATTTTCCACAGTAGAATCTTCATTTGAAAGCCTAGTCAGTCAATACTGCTAGTTTATTTATGTGGCTAGCAAGTTATTTTGCCTACTTACACTCTGACTCTGCTTTATGAAAAAGCTTCTTATGTCCCCTTTTTTCTTCTTGGGTGGCATCTCCAAATTACAAAAAGGGGCAAAAAAAACGGAATATTAAAATGTTTTTACTCTGGCCTTTGTATGTGGCAGAGAGACAGCCCTGGTGACTTACCGTCGGCATCGTCAACATGCGCGCACACACACACACACACACACCACCCGCTCGCTGCTAGTGCAAGCACAAAAGTAGTCCCGGCCCGCGCGTGTAGCCTGTCAGATACCCCGCCGCCAATCAAATTACGGCGTTTCTTGTACTGTCGTCGTCATGGCCGTTAGAATCGATCCAAATAGCAGTGCAAAGATCCAAATAGCAGTTCAAATGAGCTTGCTAAATATTGGTGGGGACAAATTTGTAATCTCAAAATATTGATAGGGACTAGTACCTAGCGTCCCCCCCAAACCTACGCCCATGCCTCTGACATCTAGCTGGCTGTAGCACATCTGGGTATTCCTGGATATCTTTCAATCACCTAGTCATACTTTCAAAAAGAAAGTGACACCCTGGTAGTCAGAAGTAAAAATGCCATTCTGTGCATGTTAAAGGAATAAATCACCAAGAAAAAAAAAATCTTAAAATGTACTTACCCTTAGGCCACCCAAGATGTAGATGAGTTTGTCTCTTTATCCAAACAGATTTGGAGAAATTTGCTCACCAATGGATCCTCTGCAGTAAATGGGTGCCGTTAAAATAAGAGTTCAAACAGCTGATAAAAGCGAAAAGTTGTGTGTTTATAATAAAAAAAAAATCCATCATTCCATAAAGACACTTTTTAACTTAAAACTGCTGTTTCTGGCTAAAATACGAGTCCGCTATAAATAATACTGCTTTCTCCAGTGAAAACATCTTCACTTCTGAATCAAGAGAGAAAAATGCGCAAATCAAGCAACATTTACAAGAAAAAACTGTCTAATTGAGTTCTAAACAAATATTTGCTTTATTACGGAACCGTGTTTTGGCCAAAAGTGATTGTTTAAAGTTAAAATGCCTTAGTGATGGATTTGTTTCTTACAAACTTGCAAGTTTCACTTCACAGTAAATTAATTGATAAACTGGAGTCGTGTGAATTACTTGTGTATTATTGTGATGTTTTTATCAACTGTTTAGACGCTCATTCTGACTGCACCCATTCACTGCAGAGTATCCACAGCTTTTAAAGTACATTAGGTTTTAAAATAAAAACAACAGCTATATAATTCAAAATTAAAACTAAATGTTTAGTTGTCAAATATAGTAAAATACTGTTCAAAAGTTTGGGGTTAGTAAGATTTTTTTTAATGCCTTTTATGCTCACCAAGGCAGGATTTATTTGATCAAAATATATAAAAAAATTAATATTGTGCAATGATATTATCATTTAAAATAACTGTTGTATTTTTTTATATACATTTCAAATTATAATTTATTCCTGCAGTGCAAAGCTGAATTTTCAGCACCCATTAACCAGTCTTTAGTCACATGATCCGGAAATAATTCTAATATGCTGATTTGGTGCTCAAGACATATTTCTTACAATCCATGTCAGAACGATTGTTTTGCTAAGTATTTTTGTGAAAGCTGTGATGCATTTTATTTCAGTATTCTATAGAAAGTTAAAAACCACAGGAATTTTATGAAACATCTTTTACAAAGTCTTTTCTAGCGATGCATGATATTATCGAAACGTTATCAGAGTTGGCCAATAATGGCTTAAAATGTATACATCAGCATCGGTCCGATAAGAAAAATTGTGCTTATATGCCTTGCTGATAAAACAAACTGTGTTGGGGGTCACGCATTACAAGTAACGTGAGTTACGTAATCAGATTACTTTTTTCAAGTAACTAGTAAAGTAACTAGAGTACACTAAATGTGAATGTGCATTAATTCATCCCTCTCGCAAAAAACTGATTTAGTATTCATCAAAATAAATTAAAACAGTGAAATGCAAACTCAGAATATGACGCAAACCTGCAATAATTGCATATGTTAAATAACACAAATGTATATAATCCAATTTTATTAACCTGGGCCCGGTTCCCCCATAACGCCCACTCTTAGTGCGCTAAGAAGACTCAAAAGATATATCTTACCAAAGTTGTTTATGTTCCTAAGTGTGTTCCCCGAAGTGTCCCTTAGGAAGCTTCTTAACACGCTGCCTTTTACGTCCGACGTTACAAATCCGCTGTCCCGATTGATGGTGCTAAATTAGTTGGCTCAGGAATAGATTTTCCACTTCACGCGAAGGTGCATTACAGTGTTAAGACAACACGTTCTATGCAAATGTAACATTTCCAGTAACATTTATTTTAACATAGTTTAAGTTATCAGTAAAATACAGACTATAAATTAAATTATCAAATGGTCAGTAATATGTTCACACGATATGTTGTGACGGGTAGACGAACCGGGTATCCCTCGCTTATCATCCACCCTCCTTATCCCGTTGTGCCACTTGTGCTGATTCTTGACATTGGTTTAACGACTTCTAAAAATTATGTAATACATTTTTATATTAATGGCAAGGTACTTTCCAATCAGAATTGATAGGCAAGCAGCTGCAGTTACTTCTGTTTAATGCGGTATTGATTGCCATTGGTTAATGTTTTCAATAAAAAAGCAACCTATCTACACTGAACAGAGAGAGAGAGTTAGATACAGAATATGATGGGGAAGCAACTTAAAAAAAAAGGCACCAAGCTTCTCGTCAGAGGAACTGAAGTTTTGCTGGACCTTGCCACCAGGTAGGAGATCACACCCCTATGGTCCACTATAACCTGCAAGTTTATGTCCGCGTATACTTTTCACAATATGTACGTCTGATGACAGCCCTGTGATGTGTTGCCGGCAGCCGGATGTAAACCCCTCCACACCGAGGTCTTGCTTAGTCCGCAGCCCTCTCCCACGACCTCGATGAAGCTCTAGCAACAAACCTAAGCGCTGCAAGCAGCTGGACTTCAGGGCTTAAAGCAAAATTCAGCTGCGTTAGCCTGGCAAGCGCAGGTCTGAGAAGGTCCAGCAGCTCCATAATGAGTTGTCTTGGGAGGCGAAATTTTTTTAATATAGCCACGTAAGGCAAAATGTCAAAAGGGCTTAAGTTTTGCCGAATAAAAAAATTTACATGGACTCTGCGGCCGGCGCCGTCTTTGATTCAATACAAGGACACGTTGGATCGCTGCCATAGTTGGTCCTTTACTGGACACCACCATGCTTACCCATTTATAGATCTTAGCCATTTAGAGCCAAATTGTTTGCCAGATTTTAATTATAAAAAGTGTTTGCCAATTTAAACGTTTTAATGACATTACGAAATAGCCTAAGCTAATTACCACAATATAAGTTCTGATACCACATAAAGTCAACTTCATAAATAGGCCTGTATCCAATGCGAACATATTTTATTATTAGTCTTAAAATGTCCACAACATAAAATCATTGTTGCCATACCATAGTTTGACTTGTACTGCGTTGCGCTGATTTTTAAAGACTGCTGCACAGTGGCGGCGACAAGCGTCTTGAGCTCAAACAACGCTAAGAGAGAGCTTACGAATGGTCCAGACCAACCTTACGAAAGTGTGACTTACAGGAGATATACTTAGCGTACGAACGTGTCGGGAATCGTGCCATAAGGTTAAGAGAGAGGTTAAGGAATAGGTTAAGAACTACTTAGCGATAACAATGCTTTGGGGAACCGGGCCCAATGTCTTTGCTGCTGACCTTTGATGATCCAGTTCAACCATACTAATAAGCAAAAATTACTTTAGATAAATTAACAATTGTGCTTCATTGTTTTTTTATTGCTGAAGAGTGTTGAACCTTCTTCTCCTGTGTTCTACTGAACAGAAGTGAATTTAATTTTTCTTCAGCCTGAGGTTTATTCATTACACTTTTTGGTCTGAAAGGGCTTTTTAATTAGCTACAAATAGAACTTCTTATATTAAAAACACTCAAGCCCTGCTCATATTTAAAAAGTAATGCAAGATTTACATAAAAGTAACATAACACATTACTTTCCATAAAAAGTAACTAAGTAATGTAATTAGTTACTTTTTTTAGTGATTTATGCAATATTGAAATGCATTACTTTTAAAAGCAACTTTCCCCAACACTGAAAACGAGCTCACATTTGCTCAAGGTGTGCTAGCGATAAAATCAAGTAAGCAGTGTGGTCATTCTTAAAGTGAACTTTAGACTGAATTGTGATAAGATTCTCTGTTTTGGATCTTGGCATTTAATCTAAGAATGCAAGTATAGAATGACTCATCCTTTGAGCAATAGAGTAAACAGCCACTAACATGTGTAGTAGCAGCAGCCTCCCCCAAGTTATAATGCCCATCCAGTAAGGCCTTTTTTATTTTTTTAGGGGGCATTGTAGACCTACTGGTAATAAAGTGAAAGTAAAATACACAAATAACATTAAGATTGTATTTCTGATTAAATAAAGTAGTAATTTATGTCATAAAGTATGTTTTGAGTTAAAGGTCAGAAGATATAGCTTACATGTGTAAAAATCACAAACAAGACACTTTTTAATTACATGTTATACATACAGATTTATTCTTTAATGTGTGTAAAATATGCTTTTCAAACAGATTATGGCAACCTTAATACAAGGAGGTCTAAAAGATATTAAGAATTTTTACAACTCTTTGCTTTAGACTATTTACAAATGTTAAATCTACAGTACAAATACAATGTTAATGTTGCCACTGCATATGTCTGAAAAAAAGTGATTTATTTATTGTTGATTTATATTTATTTTCAAATCGTTCAATGTATTCTCATTATAAAATAACTTCATTAATGTTTAATTCTCACAAGTAAGTATTTGTTAAAAAACAAACCTAAATTAATAAATATTTGTTTATAATTGCTGCACAGGAGAGACTTGGAGTTATTTCCAATCAAAAGGAAATATATCGGTATCAGCTGTCACAAACACGCCAGGTTCCTCCTCCACACAATCACGACGCACACCCTCACCTGAGTACAAATCACCACCACCTGATCCGCATCACCTTCATCCACCTCAGCACCACAAAAGCCACACACGCACTCAGTCATTGTCCAGTCACGTTCGCGACAAGATCATTCCTGCGCTAACTATTTGGACTAACTCCTCTTTACCTTCTCTCCAAGGATAACCTCCGAAGTCTCTTCTTCCGTCTTCTCTCCAAGGATTACCTCCAAGATCCTCCCAAAGACCCCACGGTGCGTGTGTGTGGTACCCTCCTTCCCGGCACGGATCCCAGCACCCATCCACTCCTTACTTCCCGCTCCTCTGCTTGTGTCCATTTAATAAACTACATCTTTCATCTGTTACTCCTCTGTCTCCGAGTGATCCGTAACATCAGCATCCGCTGTCGACCAATTTTTCGACCATAGATTCAAAAGATTTTGAAACCACAAGGCTGAAAAAATAGCTTCCTCAAATTACAGAATCATGTTGTTGTGTTTCATTACAATGTGTGACAATTTGTAAAAACCAATGGAAGCGGTTTGTTTGTGTGTGGGGAAAGAGAGTGGTTTTGTTAATTCTATGTGTTGGCTTGTTTTAATGTGGCCTCTGAGACACATATCATAGTGTTTAGCCAACTCAAGATTTTCAGCTAGTCTGTTTTCAACTTATAACGAAGCTTTTCTAAAGAACTCCTCAGTTATATAGGGAAAAAACACAAGCATACTCAATCTCTCTTACATACTGTATCCGCAAACATTGAAAACTGTTGCCTCTGTAATACGCTGAAACAGACTGATGTTCCCTGAGGCAGACTTCAAGAGGTTAGGGCTCTTGAGCTCCTCTCTCATCTCTTCCTCTTCACTCATGCAAAGACACAGATCTCATACATGAACAGTCAAAACCATATGTCATACAAGTGCAGGTTCACTAAATCACTGATGTGGCATAAAAGGACTGAAGTTCATTCTCAGTATTACATAATTAAAGACAGTTTTTCAAAGTGTTGCACTCAAAGGTGTGATCATTTGGTTAACGACAGTGAGGTTGAAACAACTGTATCCTTAAGGATTTTGAGTCTTCAACAGCTGGTCTGTAGGGATGCTCCGATCGATCGGGCGGAGATCGGTATCAGCCGATGATCACATTTTATGGCTCAATCGGTACTCACTACACTTGGCCGATCTCTATACAGTATATATTTTATATATCGTCGCTGTCGGGCGGAATTCACATTTTGTAAATTTCATATTTCTTCACAAATCCATGCTATTGGTCAGTCCCCACGTGGGTATGTTAATTTGACAAATTATTAACCAATCTAAAGTCTTAAAAATAGCTTGAGAGCAAATCTCGTAACTCCATTGGACACTTCAGCTGTCTGAGAAGTATCGTAACTCCGCCTCTTCTTCACTACGTGGGAGCTTCGCAGTATACTCAAGACTGATCGTCGCAACGAATACTCGTCGAGCAGCACGTCCTCTGAGGTAAATGTCCTCAAAACATTGGTTATTCATGATTCACTTATATGAATTATATAATAACAGTTTATATATATTATATATAACAGTTTTATCTCGAAGTAATGGTAGTGCTGAGGTGTTATGTATCGTTTCTGAGGATGCTACATTTTTCTTTCTGCTAGGTCTAGCATTGGACGATAGCTATCTTGGTGACTGAAATCTTCCATGGTTTTGATTCTGACGAGGATAATGAATTTAATGCACAAAAATAGCATGCTGTTGACTTAGTTAGCCACTATGCATTGGTTTTGTCGTCATGTTTGGTGAGATAGCCAACGTGATTTTCGTAGGGCTTAAAAAAAAATCTTGACCACCGCTATTTCTGTGCAGTGCTTTTCAGAACCACTAAAGACAATCACTTCAACAGCAACTTAGTGTTTTCACTCACTAACAGGTGACAACAAAGGCATACAATAATACAATAATTCTGTGAAAATAAGAGCCAGTTTCAACAGTCAGACAGTTTCAGAATACAATAGCAAACACGCAGTGATTTCAGCCAATAATTTTTAAAAGTATAAAATTAGAGATTAAGCTTTAACCTTTAACAAAAAACACCAGACCAGACCAGACCAATGAGAATAAAACTATTTTAATGTGAGCATGAACTGTTTACTGATATTACTATATTTGTAGCTGTGCACAAGACAAGCTGTTCTTCCTGGCCATCCATAAAAAAAAACATATATGCATCCAAAACAATGCACACAAATTCCAGGATACAATAAAACGAAATGTAAAAAGGTCTGCTTCACAAATATGAATGAAAACCAGCTTACAGTCTGATATCCATATCAGTGAGACCCCTGGGATTGCTTGGCAGCCACATGAACTATCCCGATCACCTTATTTTCCACGTCAGGAAATTCATCCACTTGAATTGCGTACCACGGAGATGCTTTTAATCTGCCCAACAGCTGACCCTCAATATCTTCAGCATAAATTCTCCCGGCAACAGTATTGTCAGATACTGGAACATGTTCCAACTTGCTAGTTGCCTTTCCCCAAAAAAGTTCTCGACAAATATCTTTTGCAGCCGGCAAAATGAGCTCTTCTCCGAGTGTAAAGTTTTTTTTAGCTTTAGTGTTTAGTTTGTGTTTTTTTTTTATTAAATGTTTATTTTGTCCCCCACAGTATAACTTTATTTGCAGCATTGTTGTTTTCTGCTGTGTTTAGTTCAATTAAATTCAATTCAATTAAATTCAGTTCAATTTACTGAAGAGAGAGAGAGAGAGAGCACACGGAGCTAAAAAGGGCTTGAATAAAGCACGTATGGCTTTTGATAAAAATATTAGAATATATATCACTGAAAGATATTTACCATAAACGACCCCAAGGGATTGTTATGTGATCCGCTCTGCTGTTTTGAAGCAATGCTCACTTAAAATGGTGCTGTGTCATGGCTCGCGGACCAGATGGATGCCAGGGTGTGGATGCGGTCCGCCTTTTGAATATCAGTCATATAAGTATTTAAGGATAAAAAACTTGAGTTGCTTTTAAAATTACCACAACTATTTTTCTTTGAGTTGAGTCTAGTCCAGAATCATTTCAGATAGAGTTTGAGTCAAGCCTGAAGTCTATATACATGTGTCTTGAGTCCGAGTCACTAACTCAAGTGCCCATCTCTGGCTTGAAGCATCAGAATAGGCATTGGTATCAGACGATCACCATGACAAGAAATTGGTACTCGGTATCGGCTGCAAAATTCCTGATCGGAGCATCCCTACTGGTCTGCCAATTAGTTCTTATCGCAACAATTTTTTGGAAGAAAAATTATTATACAAAGATACAATATAAAGTTATTGTCAAAGCGAAAAGTAAACCAACTATGTTTTCTGTTGCACATTAAAATAATACATGCAAAATGCACATTAAAATTGAATTTTTCTTTTATGAATACAAAAGGGGAAAACTTTTAGTAGAATTACACTGAATAAAGACCGTTTTCTGTTTACAGTTTACTTATCAAGTGCAAGTAAAGTTACCTGTATTTATTTAGCACATTATACATGAGAACGCTTCAAAGCAGCTCCACAATATTAAACGGTCAAGTAACAGAATCAGTAATTGCAACTACAGCAAATACAAGGCAAATCCAAATTCTACTGTAAAGCAGCTCTAAAAAGACAACAGTGTCATTAAACTCCAGTCAGTTCAGTGTTGATTCAGTTCAGTTCAATAACTATAAAGTCCATCAATTATGAAACAAGTTCAATTTAGCAATAAGCGACTAAACTGTAGACAGCTATGTGAGGAACAGAAGAAAATTTAAGATGTAATCCACTGAGAATCTTTCCCTTTTCAGTCAGTTGTTTCAGCGAACCTCTGTGACCCCCTCACTGGTTCAGTGAGTTGAACAAAAACACCAGACCACTCTAATTCATGAATGAATCATTCAAACTGGTTCTGAGAAAAAGATGAATCAATTCTTTGAAAATCTCAGACTTCATCACAAAGTGGATGTTGCTACTTCTCTCATAATTCCCTCATAAAAAATAAGGGAAAATTAAAATTTTTAGTGAAAAACAACTGAAATTTGTGCTGTTTGTGGATTCAGAAGACTTGGAATATAGTGCATAAGTCTGGCTCTGTGGCAACTCTACATAGGAGGTAATCAGACAATCAGATGTCTAGACTAAATAAAATGTGCCAACAAATTAAAACAATGATTAAAACCCCTAAAGGAGCAAGTATATCATTTATAGATCAACAGACAGACAAATTGATTTACTTTAGTTTTGCCCAAGGGATGATGCATTACACTAGCAATAAAAAACAAATCTGTAATATTCTTTTCTCTGCATTCTAGTCACAATAACATCAGTGACACTGAGCTTTTGTTAATGGACCAAGCCAGTGAAATGTAATGTTTATATCAGCTATTACAACCTAAGCTGCTTTCCAACAGGGTATTAATGTTATCAGACTATTCTGCCCAGATTAAAACAGAATCTGTCATTACCATGTCGCTAATCTGCAAATCCAATCGCACTATGATGCTAATCTCTGCCTAATCTGATGGGAAGCGGTCTATCGGTTCTCTGAGCAAATTCCTTTGTGCATGTGCTCCCACGGTACTATTCATTGCTTTCTTTAAAGTTTTCTTAAATACAGGGTTTATATGTATTACCTCTGAAGGGAACTGACTGTCTTCAGAAAAGTTTTGAGGGCATTTTCATTTCATCTTGCCTGTAAGGCCTTATAAAGTAGAGTTTATGAACACAGCAAAGCTTTGTATACAGCCATTACCACGGAAATGCTATATTTCTTCCATTTCAAAGCCCCACCTACTGGCAGAGAATTCATTTGCATTTTCAGCGAGGCTTTCGCTGTATATGTTCAGATCAATGCAAATATCGACCCATGTTTATACGCATCAAACATGCAGTTGTAAATGTAAAAGAATTGAATGTGCCTTTTAAAAGTCTAAACAATTAAGAAAGTAAGATGTATATGTATGCTTTAAATTAATATAATAACTTATAAAATTTCACGCAACCATTTTCTTAAAAATTATTCAAAGGATGTGATGTTCATCATTTTATAAGACTTTCTGTTTTTGTGAAAACTTGTATCTGAACTGTAAATCATATAATTTTATGGTTAAATATATTTCCTATAGACCAGTGTTTCTCAAACTGGGGTACGCACACCCCCAGGGGGTACGTGAGGTGACAGAGGGGGCGAACAAAATGCTGAGCTTTGGCATTCATTTAATTCTATGCCAACTTAAAGTAATATTAAAACCGAACATATAATTTTGACAAGAAAAATGCTCCTTCTAGTAAAAAAGAAAAGAAAATGGAATGCTGCAAATGGTCAAATTACATCAAATTACCTCATCTTTTGTGCTCAAAACTGACTGAATCCACAAAAGCAGCGTGCGTATGGATACCCCCAGAGTATGCTGCTTTAGCAAATCGTATTGCTGTTCACTGTATCTTAAAAGTAGATTTGTAGCACTTATGTATGAAGAACAAATATTGACATGGACTGTACATAGAGATCGATTTAAGAAACCTTTTTGATACAGAAACACAACCTGTGCTAGTTATTGTTTTTCATGTTTAAAATACAACCAAGAATGCAATTTTGCAACTGTGACATTTATTTTATATAAGTTCAACAAAAAAAAATTATATTAAGTTACCATTTTAAATTTTAAAAGTACCCTACATTTTAAACACAGTATTGTCAATTATTGTTTGTTATATTTTACAACTAAATAATAATAGTTCCAACTTAATCCGAGACAGAACTGGTGTATGTCTCCAAGCAACAGGGGTGTTTTGATAGTCAGGGAATCTACAGCTTTGAACGATTTGGAGAGTCATAACCCATTCATAACTACAGCCATTTGCTTCTTTACTGAATAAATTAATGAATGAATGACGCAATTATTTGCATATTACATATTAAAAATATTCTGGCTTGTACATATTAAAATATATAAAATAATAAGGGAGCACATAAAAATTTATTGTGTTTTAAATGAGTAAAAAAAATTTACTGACCAATGGGCAAAACCTAGGATAGTGGCAAATGTAAAAAATGTAAAAATACAACTATTTAGTATTTGGGTTGAAAGTAATTAGTCTTTTAATATGTCATAAATACATTTTTGTTGTACATATACACTGAATTATATTTTAGTGGGTGTCTTCTGTAAATCAGGGAAAATGTATGATATTTATTTTTTGCTCAGAAAAACATAATTGCAATTAAATTAAACAGGAAAAAAAGTCAAATCAAGTTTCAATGAACTTAACATGATTTTTGGTGTTGTGACTGTGTATTCTACTTTATACAACTATAAAATAAATTATTATTTTTATGCCCTAAAAACATTGGTGTAGGTTTTCACAATTACATTTTTTAACTCAGAAATTGCTAGAAATTTTCACAAATAATTACAAAGAAACATCAAATAACACTGAATTACCTGTAAACAATTTTTTTAAGTAGAAGGAGAAGTAATATTTTATTTATTTATTGGGAAGACATACTCCAATTAATATATTTAATTATTACCTAAAATGTTACTATAACTATAAATTTCATTTTGTATATAAAACAAAAACATTTCCCATACAACATCAAATGTTAAAAACACTGTTTTGGTATTAAGTGGAAACTGTATTTGCTCATCATGTTCTGCTACATATGCAGATGTCATCACTACATATTAGAAGTGGGCGATATGACCAAAATCTTATATCATATTTTATTTCATGGTCACGATATATGTATTTTTGCTTTATGGGACAATATATATATATATATATATATATATAAGAAATACTATATACACTGTTTAAAGTAATCAAATGTATAAAAACACTGCATATTATTCACTGTGTCAATTACATTCCTTCTTATTAAAGTTACAAAGATCCCTAAAGACTAAAGTCTCAAACCCAAAGAGAGATTCTTTATAAAAGTTAAGACTCGTCCACTCCCTCCTAAAATGTCTACGTCGCGTGTGGGAAGATTTGCATAACACCGCCCAAATGTTCATGCAAAGAAAGAAGGCGTAACATTGATTCTCGCTGTAGTATTGTTGCCGCTGCCCGTATGATTTGGAGATGCTGTGTGTTTCGTTGTGAAAGCAAAACTACTTCGTTTGCCCTTCCAAAAGAAGACAAAACTAGAAATCAGTGGTTAAGTTGTATTTATAACACTGTTCCAAAACAGTTCAACCCAAATGTTCAGATGTGTGCAGCGCATTTTATGGAAGACTGTTTCCTGAATCTGGGAGAGAGGCCTACAATGCTGGCTGTTTCTATAAAGTGGGGCAATTCCAACTTTGCAAGGACAGTCTGGTGCTTCTGACTCATAAGTCTGTAAGTATGTTTTCATATTTAAAGAATTTGCCACTGATGATTCATACGCGAATTTTGAGCAGTGTAGAGTAGCGCTTGTTGTTTGTCATTTCTCCAATAGATTATTGTATTTTTATATCGATTATTGTATTTTCATGATCGTTGGAGACCAAAATCGAAATCAAACCGTTTTTTAATTAATTGCACAGCCATATGATACGCAATGCAATGCATAAAAAGATAGTATAAATCATGATGATCAGTAATTATGTCCCCACTGGATGCAACAAATGCCTCGTTTGTAATGGGTTTTACTGGTTTTGTCTCATCGCGCCGGGACACAGCATCACAGTAAGTTAATGGGCTAACATTTCCGTCACACGATTGAGGTATTCGGCTAATCACAAGGCACTGGATAGCTGCCCAATCAGCATGTACCTCACTTTTTAGAACAATGGTCTTTTTAAAAATTGCTGCATTTCAGAAAGGCAAGTCTTAGAGGAGCAACAATAATGTACAGTATGTGGAATGTAATGTGTTTTTTTTTTTTTACCTTAAACAGCATAAGCACAGTTGACCTACTGGTAAGCCCTGCCCCCAATAGTTACTGTAGCAAACTCGGACAAGCAAACAGAGCTGCTAACTGTCTTACAATGACAGCTATCAGTGTGAAATCCTTGCCCCTATATCTTTTTGATAAATTTTGGACACAGAAGTACCACCATTCAAGTGGAACTTAAATATGCCATGGAAGGATATATAAAAGAAAAAATAAATATTGTGGATATTCATTGGAAGGTTTACGGATAAAAATGCAAGCGGGAGATGTCTCGTGTTATGTTTGTCATGATTGCAGATGACAACATCCCTGATCAACACTGTTCATGTACCGCAGAGTATGATTAAATTTATGTACATTTAACTAGTTTAATATGGAGAGGCAATGAAATGTAGACCTTCGTTTATGTCTTTTAGCCCTACACTGTTACTTTCAAGACGCGAGAACAGTCTGTTATTTAGGTCTCTATGGACTCATTAACTTTAACGTTAACAGTTTTAGCCACAGATACCTTGCTGAAACACAACATGACATTAAATTTCAGCTTCAGCAGAATTTTTTTTTGACTTCATTGTGATTGGGGGTGAATGCTTAGGGACATTTTGCTCCAGTGTTTGAGATCTTGCAATGTTTCTCTATGGCGCTAAAAACTAGAGATATCTGAGTTCCGCTCCCCGTGCAATTGATACTCGACTGCCATTGGCTCATCTGCATTCGAGGGGAAGTGCTTACCAATAGGTCCACTGCATTACACCAAATACACAAAACAATGTTCTTTATCAGCAATGTCATATGACCCCTTTAAAACCAAAATAACTGTTTACGAGGTTTCAATGTCAAGGATTCAATGTCAAAATGTCCAAAGAGCACCTCTCTGACAGTCTCTCAGAAATGAGAGAAATTAGTTCTTTGCTCTGCCGACTGTGTTTCAACAGCATAAAAGCACTTGTTTTTAAACTGCAATGCTTAAAAACGTGCAACAATCAGTTTTTTTTTTTTTTTTACCATGAGTGTGTAACCACGATAGATACGATAGTCCAACATCTCTACCAGTTGACATATTTCTACTGGTTAATCGTGTCTAGCGGTATATTGACAACGCCTACTAGCTTTTTTATGTTTTGATTATACCTTTTGAGATTATATATTTTCATCCAAGTACTTCCTCCAATGTGTATGTCACTCACTTCCAAGAACTTTCTGCCTGTACTCCATTGGACCATTCATTTGCTTGTCTGACTCATCGCTAAGAAGCATGCTGTTCATTCCACAGAGATGTAAATCGAACATAATTTATGACCAATTTCCTTTAAAACTCTAAAACTCTAAAATTATATTTTAGGTTTTGTATCTTTAATAAAATAAAACTATTAATTCCTTTGCACTACTCCGTTATCATCATCTTTTCTCAAAACCAATAATTAACACAAATAGAAGAAAAACAGGTACACTTGTGGTTATGTAAAAACAGATCACAAAGACTAGACAAGCAGCATGCATGTGACTCACTAACAAACTGTTACTACTCTATAAATCCAGACGATTGTACTGATGAGCAGTACACAATAATGCGCAGATGCTCAGCTTTCATGCACTACGATGTACACAATGGGTTTGAAACCCCTGCCAGTCAAAAATTCTGATTACACACAGGCTGGTTTCCAGTCACCCCATTACTGCACCACTAACTAACCCAGAATAAAGGGTTGGGAGAACTGTTCAGCTCTTCCAGGCAGAATTAAATAGGACATTGAATTCTATCTCTTCCAATTGGTCATAAATGCGAAGCATTTAAAAAAAAAAAAGAAAGGAAAAAAAAGCATGCTGTTCATTTTTGGTAGTAGAACTCTTGATATGCAAAAAAAATTAAATAATAATAATAATAATATATATATTAATTCAAGACAGCAGAATTTCTTGGAGCACTGTCCAATATATTCCTTATGACTGAAGAAGTTTTGATTGATGACACTCTGCACAGTTTGGGCATCTTAACATCTCAAAGCAGAAATTTTACAAAATAAAAAGCTACTGACGTTTCACAGAGATGTAAATCTAACATAATTTATGACCACCCAAATATATGTAATCTGCTCTTGTACACTTCTCCTTTTTTTTCTTTTCAACCTCAGAATCCAATAAATCAGAATGAGATTTGCATGTGTTATTCATAAGTTCACACTGCACAAGAAAATGTATTAACTTCTCTAATAGAACCTACCTTTGGAGAGAATTTGCTGCAGAAAGTTGCATGTATAGATTTAAAGTGATTGGTTAGGGAAAATACCTTTAAAGTGTCAGAATGATCACTAGTTCCTGAGGGACTAACTTGTGTCAGAATGATCACTAGCTCCTGAGAGACTAACTTGTACTGTACTTTGCACACAGTTAGCTATATTCCTCATTGACCGCCTTTATATATTTCACACCACCTTTGTAAGAGCTGTGAAAAAGCTCTTAAAGGCGCACCAGAAAAGTTGAAAGGGCAACAGTAGAAGGTCATAGCGAACAACCAAAGGGTTTTCTCAGGCTAAATGGAGGTGAGGTTCCATTAGCAGCTTGTACTGGCATAAAAGGGCAGTCATGCTAAAAATAGGACCCATTGAGGAAATAGAGCAGTCTCTTTGGACAGTGATCTACCATTAAGACTGAATGACTGTTTCATTAGATGGATCAACTGAGGGAACTAACTCACTAATCATCAGATTCATGCACTAATGCGTAAGATCTGGAGTCTGTAAGTAGAGAGGATTGCACTCATAAATCTCCCTCACTGACAATTTGATCACTGGCATGTTAAATTAGTGTACATGCAAGTGCCCATTTCAGCTCTCGACGCATGCTGACTTACCCTTACTATGATATCTACTTGTGTTAGATCTGCCCCCGAGGAGCAGAGAAAACTTTGCAATTTCCAAATTTTCCTGAAATAGTGCAGCTGAGGTGAACCAGAAAACTGAAAACCTGGCACATTGGACAGAGTGCACTAGAATGACACATTTTTAAATGTATAAATATTTAGCTTTTTTGCAATTCACAAAAATATGTTTGTTTTTTTTTACATTAAATTACATCACTGGCACAAGGAAGAAAAAACTAGTTGTCCAATTTTTGTCTCCTACGTCCCTGTGCTAAAATTTTCACACATCGTCTTGTCCTTGCTGACTGTTTTATTCACACTCCTGCCCCCCACTCTATTGCACCCTCCCTGTCCCCCATCCTCTTACAGAGAACTCTCTCTTTTCAAAGACAGACTCGCTGAGCTCAGCGTTTGTGTCACACATGCTTCGCTACACCACACAAAATGGAAGAAAATTTTAACAGGATGCATTGTGAGTAATAAGCACATCTAAAATTGATGTTTATTTTAGGTTTTGTATCTTTAATAAAATAAAACTATTAATACCTTTGCACTATTCCATTATCGTCATATTTTCTCAAAACCAATAATTAACAAAGAAGAAATACAGGTACACTTGTGGTTATGTAAAAACAGATCACAAAGCCTAGACAAGCAGCATGCATGTGACTCACTAACAAACGTACTCGGTTACTAAACGTAACCTCGGTTCTCTCTAGAAGAGCGAACAAATACTGCGTCTTAGCTAAGACGCTACGGGAAAAGTCTCTTTTCACGAAATACTAAAGCAAAAAATTATCCTTAATTTTGTATTTTTGTAAAGCGCATTTGCAGCAGTACACAGCCATAGGCGAGACGGCTCATTCGCTCATTGGCTTGTTCTGCGGCAATTGCACAGCCTATCGAGCGCAGGCTGATGCAACATCAGACCAATAAGGGCGCTTCGCGCCCTTCTTGCCACTTCCCGCCGAAACGGGTGTGGCCCAACCTATAAAAGGAGCTCGAAAAGGCTGACTCACCTGATTTATTTCATCGCTGAAGCGAACCAGAGTGAATCGTACGCACGGCAGAGAACGCAATACTCGTTCACTCTTCTAGAGAGAACCGAGGTTACGTTTAGTAACCGAGTACGTTCTCTTACGAGAGCTCTCTCGTACTGCGTCTTAGCTAAGACGTTACGGGAACCCAATGTAAAACGCCGTGCGCGCAGGGATCACACACCAATAAACCTGAAGCAACGCCCAGGATTTACAGTGCACAGTCACCTGAGGGACTCACAGAGAGTCCAGGACAGGAAGGGGGAAGCCCTCCGTCCCATATCTAGCAGCATCCGTAGATGCGGCAATATGACATCACACAGCCGAGGCAAGGCCTGACCAATGTGGCAATGCGGGTCTTACGCAATACTGCCCATATAACAGTCGGCAGCGCATAATGCTCACGAATTCAGAGTTCCCTTCAGGGCCCTGATTTGACTATACCGACAGCAGCCTTGCTTGCAAGGCGGGAACCTCCAGGTTATAGAACCTGATAAATGTAGACGGCGAGGCCCAACCTGCCGCCATACATATATCCTACAAGGAGATCCCAGTAGACCACGCCCACGACGAGGCGACGCCCCTCGTGGAGTGTGCTCTGACGCCCAGCGGGCACTGAAGGCCCCTGGAAGCGTAAGCAAACGCTATAGCGTCAACTATCCATCTGGATAGAGTCTGTCTCGAAACAGCCATTCCCTTGGAACGTCCACCGGATGAGACAAACAGCTGCTCAGTCTGTCGAAAGGCAGCAGAGCGAGACACATAAGCTCTTAAAACCTTGACAGGGCAAAGAAGACTCGAGTCTCTATCCTCTCCTGACACCGGCAGGGCAGACAGGGCAATAACCTGAGCCCAAACGGCGTGTTGAGGGATTTCGGCACATAACCGTGCCTAGGTTCGAGTATGACCTTTGAGTCATTAGGCCCAAACTCCAAGCACGACTGGCTCACCGAGAGCGCGTGCAGATCACCCACACGCTTCACTGAAGCGAGAGCCAACAAGAATACTGTCTTGAACGACAGATGCTGAAGGCTAATTGATTGGATAGGCTCAAAAGGGGGACCCTTCATGGCCTCCAAAACCGCCGCAAGGTCCCACATAGGGACTGACGGAGGTCTGGGAGGATTCAGCCTCCTAGCTCCTCTAAGAAAGCGGATGACCAAAACATTCCTTCCTATTGACTGACCGAGCGCTGTTTCAGAAAACGCTGCGATGGCCGCCACATAAACTTTGAGCATGGATGGGGCTCTGCCCTTATCCAACAGCTCCTGTAGGAAGGAGAGAACCTCCGTCACCTCACAACTAAGGGGTGAACATCCTCGAGCTGCGCACCAGCTGGAGAACACCGACCACTTCGAGGCATACAGACGTCGTGTCGACGGAGCTCTAGCCTGAGCGATGGTATTTAGCACTCCCACTGCGAGATCAGCGGGCAACCATTGAGCGCCCACACATGGAGGGACCACAACTCCGGTTGAGTTGCCTCTGGACAGCCTGTCTGGACCCAGATTCTGTAGCCCAGGCACATGCACTGCCCTCAGCGAACGCACGTTGTGCTGAGCCCAAACCAGGAGGCGTTCCGCTAGCCTGTACAGGTTTCGGGACCCGAGACCACCCTGGCGATTTATGTAGGACACCACAGACATGTTGTCCGAACGGACTAAGATGTGGTGGTCCTTGATTTGGGGACAAAAGCGCATCAGCGCGTTCTCCACTGCCAGCATTTCCAGACAGTTGAAATGATGGAGCTTTTCCCGATCTGACCACAGGCCAAAGGACGGTCTGCCCTCGAGCAGCGCTCCCCATCCCGAAGTGGAGGCGTCCGTCGACACCATCTTCACATTCGGGGAAGTCCCCAGGCTTACACCTGATTGGTACCAGCCGTTTGCTGTCCAGGGTTTCAGGGCTGTGACACAGCTCTGATTGACCTTGAGACACAGTCGGCCAGACACCCACGCTCTGCGCGGCACCCGCGCCTTCAGCGGAAAGAACTCGGTACGCGCCGAATGCCCAACGCGCGCTGTGGTGACAGTCGCGCCGTCATGGAACACGAGTTCAGAACTATACCCAAAAACAGAATCGTCTGACTGGGGTTCAGCGAACTCTTCGCCCAATTGATACTGAGACCGAGCTTCTCGAGGTGATCGAGTAAAACGGCTGCTCGTGATCGAGCCAGAATCAGCCAGTCGTCCAAATAATTCAGCACTCACATGCCTCTGAGTCTGAGAGGAGCGAGCGCTGCATCCATGCACCTCGTAAACGTACGAGGAGCCGCGGACAAGCCGAACGGCAGGACTGTAAACTGATATGCCTGGCCCTCGAAGGCGAATCTCGAATATCGCCTTTGACTTGACGCTATCTGTACTTGAAAATACGCGTCCTTCAGATCTATTGACATGAACCAGTCCCCTCTGCGAATCTGCACGAGGAGCTTCCTGGTCGTAAACATTCTGAAACTGCGTTTCATCAATGCCTTGTTCAGCTGTCTTAGATCCAGTATGGGCCTGAGACCCCCGGCTCTCTTGGGCACCAGAAAGTATCTGCTGTACAGCCCCCCCTCGCTTTGAGCTCGAGACACAGGCTCTACAGCCCCTTTGCTCAACAGTTTTGGTATTTCGGCCCGAAGTATGTGTGCTACTTCTGTTTTGACCGTAGTTTCGACGCGCGCTAAAAAGCGCGGAGGGCGTTGAAAAAACTGTAGCGAGTAGCCTCTCTTTATAATGCCTAGCACCCAATCCGAAACCCCTGGAAGCGCTGACCATGCATCTGCATGAATGGCTAAAGGCTGGATGCGAAGCGCGCTCTGTTGACTGGGCAATGGCGGCGCTTGGGTGCGCTGCACCATGGGCGTTAAGCCTGTGGCATTTGAGGCGGGGAGCGTGCTGATCACAGCGGGCAGATCGCTCGTCCTCGACCCCATCCCTGTGCTTAACCGATTGGGGGAGGGCTGAGCGGGTCCCGTGGGACTCGTGATGTCTGCGAGTAACTGTGGGCTGCAAGCGTGCACATTTACCACTTTCGACTCGCTGTCTGCCTGGGCAGAGCGTACGTGCATGGGTTTCGCTTTTACAGAAACCACGCACCGTGTGTGACATAGTGTATGTGTGCACTGGGGAGTGGGCTCATTTACTATGTGTCGTGCGTGACCGATCTGAGTCGATCTTATGTGCGCGAGCCCTGTGTGCAGGGCTGTGCTTACATGTGGAGATGGGCACTGAGGAGTGGGCATCGTCACTACATTTATAGCACCATCGTCCGTGGCCGGACGAACGTGCACGGGTTTCGTTTTTACAGAAACCACATAACACGTGTGACATAGTGATTGTGGGCACTGAGGAGTGGGCACGTTTACTATGTAGTGCGCGTGATCGACTTGAGTCGCGTTTATGGGTGCGGGCCCTGTGTGCAGGGCTGTGCTTACATGTGGAGATGGGCACTGAGGAGTGGGCATCGTCACTACATTTATAGCACCATCGGCCGTGGCCCGGACGAATGTGCACGGGTTTCGTTTTTACAGAAACCACATGACGCGTGTGACATAGTGATTGTGGGCACTGAGGAGTGGGCACGTTTACTATGTAGTGCGTGTGATCGACTTGAGTCGCTTTTATGGGCGCGAGCCCTGTGTGAAGGGCTGTGCTTATATGTCGAGATGGGCACTGAGCAGTGGGCATCGTCACTACATTTATAGCACCATCGGCCGTGGCCGGGACACCAGAAATTACACATTTTTCAGGTAATATCTGGGTAGCCGTGATAACGGTTTTTGTGTGCAGGCAAGCGGGCAACCGTACAGGCTTGCGCATTGCAAAAGACGCTGAAACAGTCACAATCCCTGGAACTGAAACAGCGGCGCGCTTAGGTGAGAGCCCGGCACGTTCGTCCGGCCACGGCCGATGGTGCTATAAATGTAGTGACGATGCCCACTCCTCAGTGCCCATCTCCACATGTAAGCACAGCCCTGCACACAGGGCTCGCGCACATAAGATCGACTCAGATCGGTCACGCGCGCCACATAGTAAATGAGCCCACTCCCCAGTGCCCACATACACTATGTCACACACGGTGCATGGTTTCTGTAAAAGCGAAACCCATGGGAAGTCGTGGCCTAATGGTTAGAGAGTCGGACTCCCAATCGAAAGGTTGTGAGTTTGAGTCCCGGGCCGGCAGGAATTGTGGGTGGGGGGAGTGCATGTACAGTTCTCTCTCCACCTTCAATACCACGACTTAGGTGCCCTTGAGCAAGGCATCGAACCCCCAACTGCTCCCCGGGCGCCGCAGCATAAATGGCTGCCCACTGCTCTGGGTGTGTGCTCACAGTGTGCGTGTGTGTGTTCACTGCTCTGTGTGTGTGCATTTCGGATGGGTTAAATGCAGAGCACAAATTCTGGGTATGGGTCACCATACTTGGCTGAATTTCACTTCACTTCACTTCAGCGGAACTCGTACACCGGCGCTTCGATGAAGCAGCCATCGTGTGTAGTGCAGACGCAGCGTCATGCAGCAGGCATAGATGGCTTTCCTAGGATGGCTTCGGGGCTCCCGGCCTCACCGTAATCCTCTGCCGCAGTCCCTGCGGCGCGGGGCGACGGCTGGTAGAGCGAGAACGGGGGTCTCGAGCTGCGTTGCTGAAGCTGTTGTGATAACGGCTTTTGTGTGCAGGCAAGCGGGCAACTGTGCAGGCTTGCGCGTTGCAGAAAACGCTGAGACAGTCACAATTCCTGGAACTGAAACAGCGGCGCGCTTGGGTGAGAGCTCGGCCACAGCGGAACTCGTACACCTGCGCTTCGATGAGGCAGCCATCGTGAGTAGTGCAGACGCAGCGTCACACAGCAGGCTTTCGATGGCAACACCGCTTTTGCCGCCGTCCAGCAGAGGGCGGACAAAGGTGCGTCGCTATCGCCTGTTCCACCGGCGGAAGTGACTGGTAGTTCCTGTTTTTAGCATCATCCAGTGTGGAGAATGCTAGTGAGACAGACGAACGAGTTTGCGCTGAATATGGAGCGTTCCAAGCCTTCGCCACCTCTTCGTGAAGCTCAGGAAGAAATGAGGCGGGCTTTGAGAAGTACGCTCATCCGAAAGGAAAATACCATCCAGCCGGGAACGAGAGGGGAGGCGCTGGTCCAGACCACTCGCGGCCGAGACTCGTCGCAGCCAACGTGAGCACTCGCCCCGGCTCCTTCTCGATGTCAGCTCGTCTGCTGGGCTTCTGAGCAGAAGGCGCGAGATCCTCGGAGCTCGCCCAGCCCTCACTGCCCGAAGCTAGCAGAGAGTGCGTGTCCTCTTCCTCCGACGAGGCCCTGAGCTCGACTTCCTCGGACGACGCGCCGGCAAACAGCGGGCGCTGCCCACCGGGAAGCGATGCAGGGGAGGCCGGTGAAGCAGGGCGAACCGGCGAGCTCGGTTGAGCTGAAGACGGTTCCGGAATCCGCTGGAAGCTGCGCTTTCATGGCGCCTCAGCGCAGCGGAGAATGCAAGCTCAGAGAAAAAGGCCAGGCGAGTCCTCAGAGTCACCATGGCAACAGCTCGCAGTGAGGGCAACCGCCGTCAGCGAGCGCGAGCGCGAGCGCTGCATGATCTTCACCCAGGCAGGAGACACAGATGACGTACCGGTCTCCCTCGCTGAGTGGGCCTCTAACGAGCCGCAGGAAGGCATCTTAAAAAAGACGCAAGCTCTTTAACGAATGTGTGTCGCAAGGCGAACACACACACACACATAAAGAACAGTTGGATATAAAAGAATTGAAAGGATATAGGCGCCGGACAGCGCAGCAGGAACGGCAGTGGAAGGCGGCGAAGGCCAGCAGCTTCAGAATGGCTCGTCCCGCTGATATGCTTCTCAGACGGCGCTTGCTTCCTTCGTGATCCAGCGTTGCGTGAGCTTCGCTGAAGAGATGAAAAATCAGGTGAGTCAGCCTTTTCGAGCTCCTTTTATAGGTTGGGCCACACCCGTTTCGGCGGGAAGTGGCAAGAAGGGCGCGAAGTGCCCTTATTGGTCTGATGTTGCATCAGCCTGCGCTCGATAGGCTGTGCAGTTGCCGCAGAACAAGCCAAAGAGCGAACGAGCCGTCTCGCCTATGGCTGTGTACTACTGCAAATGCGCTTTAAAAAATACAAAATTAAGGATAATTTTTTGCTTCAGTATTTCGTGAAAAGAGACTTTTCCCGTAGCGTCTTAGCTAAGACGCAGTACGAGAGAGCTCTCGTAAGAGAACGGTTACTACTCTATAAATCCAGACGATTGTACTGATGAGCAGTACACAATAATGTGCAGATGCTCAGCTTTCATGCACAAAACGACAAGAATTGGTTTTCAAAAAGGCTTTTTTTCCAAAAGGTACATCTGGAAAGAGGGGTCATCTTATATTCAGGTCAATATGGTAAAACAACTCATTAACATATTAGTGACTGCTCTAAAAAACTACACGAGTCAAATCGCAATTGCAAACAGAAAATTTTTTAGGTACAAAAAATGCTATGTTTGTGAAGGACAAAAATACTGATCCAGAATCCGTGTTGTGTTGTCCTGGTACAAGATTTATATGAACCAAGGTTTTCTTTTTTCTTTTTTAGGCAAATTAGATCGTTTTGGTTTAGGACTTGATTCAACAGCATCAATCTATTGTTTCTGCCTCTAAAGTCCACAAAGAACAGCAATGCTAATATAAGCTAAAGAACTACTGAATGTACCTTTAAAGGATTGACATTAGGAATACATTACAGTTAAAAGTATGGCTACATTCACACTGTCATGTTTTAGGGATTGACAACCGCATTTACTTACAGGTGTGAGTGCCGTTCACACAACAACAAACAGTAGCGTCTTGAATACTGTCTGTATGAACGTGCAATGGGAGCCAAGCCTGTATTCCTTTTCAGTTAACATAGCAATAGTGAACAAACTAATATCAAAGATGGCGACGTACATAAAAATGAAAGGCTTATCCACCTTCATTAACCAAAAGCAGCTTTTGGATTTGGGTGGAGATCGAAGCATTTGAGTCACGCGCAGAACACAAAAGTGACGGGAAGTCACTGTGTGGGAATATTTCAGATGGCAAACAGCTAATTTCTCCATCACAATAAGTTACTGAAACAACACATGAAAAACACGCAACACACAGAAGACAGGCATTTGTGCAGCAGAGTGGCTCTCTGTCACACTGTATGACGTGACAGACAACTAGTTGTCCAGTCCTGTTCCATTCACACAGCACATGTTTTTCAAGAATGCGGTTGAGAGTCCTGAAAATTCAATAGTTTGAATCCGGTTACAGGATGCGGTTGTCACACCCATAAAATAAATCAAACCTTGTGTGAATGTAACTGTATTAAGCACTCAAATACAGGACTAACAATCTGCTGCTTTGTGAATGTGGCCTATGTTTCTTTGACAAGAAAGTTGGTTCAACACCAATAAAAGATGCTGATCCTGGACCAATGTAACCCCTGTCTCCCGGGTCCTCTCTGACGCTCCTCGCACTCGCTCTGAGTGGGGCTCAAACTCGGGTCTCCGGCATGGGAGGCGGACGCACTAACAAGCAGGCTAAATGGCTACAGCCACTACTGTCTGTCGCTAGTGCGTCTCTTGAGATCGGGGAGTGAGGTTTACCTGCACAGCACTACTCGCTGGCCTCCGTTACACCAAGTCTTACAAATCATATTTACAGTATTCCTAGTGCAACATTTACATTACACAATACAAACACTGGCTAAATTTCCCTGCTTATTCATTGGGTTCAACAGACATTACATTAGTGAAACAAGTTTGAACTTTTCATTTAACAACTTCCCTAAGTTGTGGAATCAGGAGGACAGTGTGATTCTCCATTGCCTTCGGCTGCATTATTTTCAAATCTGTTTTTCATGACCAAAACACAAGGCAGTGTCTCAGCAATCCTTAGCACTGAAAGCTTTGTTTAACTGACAGAAACACAAGATCAAGAGACAACCAGTCACAGGCGCATGTGTATGTATGTTCCAAGTTCCGCACAATGTGCAACTTTGCAAAAGTCAAGGTTTGTGATGTATACATTTACAAAAGCATTGATTAAGCCTCCCAAATCAAAGCATCCCTGGGGTGACAGATCGAACTAAAAGCCTGTTTGGTGTGCGTCCCTCTCCAGTCCAAAGGAGTTTATTTTTGAAAAATGAAAAGACTCTTTTATTCTGTGCTGGATGGAGCAGCAAGAAGAGAGATTTGTAGCGCACTCACACACTCGGTAGGCTGCATTGAGAATACGCCCACACATGCAAAGAGGCGAACGGCAGAAGGGGAAATAAGGAAAGAACAAAAAAAATGTAGAATATGGGCAACTTAGGTGAAGAAAAGAGAAAAATGTGCTGGAGAAGGAACAATGGGTAAAGGAACCAAATAGAGAAAACAAGTGAAAAAATATGAAATGGATGAGCGTGAAATGAGGCTAAAGATGAGGAAGAGAACATGTCTAATCTGGCTTCCAACAACTATTTTAACATTATCTGTATGTTGACTCAGTAGGTGTCAGCCTGAGCGCAAGAGCAAAAGGGTCCAACTCAAACCTCATAAGATGTCTCATTGGCCAGCACTTCAAGTGGCATGAAGCGGGCAGCAAGTTATTGCACAGGCTGACTGAGACCCAGGAGGGGCCCATGGGTCCAAAACACCACTGGACAATGGCCATTTTTTGCCTCCTCCCTTTTGCTATTGAGGGACTTGTCCAAAAAACACCATCTGAGAGCCACTCTGGCCCAGCCAAACGTGTACGCCTGCCAAACGGTCCATTCTGCACAACATGAGAGAGATGGCAAGAGAAAGAGAGCGTTACTCACAGGGCATGATACAGCAATTGCCTGCTGAAGGAAATGTCTCTGTGAACAGTGCTTATGGAGCAATTTAAATGTACGTTGGGTCAGACTTTTGCGTAGGATAAACCGATCAGGATAATTTCTGCCAAGGAGTGCAGCAATAGAGCTTCTCTCCACTTATTAACACCCCCGCACCACGATAGACTTGTTCCTTATTCATTTTGAGCAAAAAACCCGTGCTAAGTAATAAAGCTTTCAAGGAATCAACAAGCCATCATGAATCTACCACACTGGAACTTTTCCAGACATAGGCTGCTGGTTATATAGTGTGTTATGAATCTTGATCTTCACAACTGGATTTATACCTAGATGCAATATATATATCAGCATATATTTTTTTTTACCTGCACAGCACTAATTTCATAGGAAAAACATTAGAAAACACAGTCCTGAAATTTTACAAGGTCTATAGCACTACTATCATCATATAATGTATTACATGTACAGTAGTTTAAAAAATATATTCATTTTAATTGTTAGAGGCAAATTTGTCACGTAAAAAAAATACCAGTTTTTTAGTCATTTCATTATTGGGGGGGGGGGGGGGGGGATAAAATACTACAAAACTGTATAAATTAAACAAAGAGACTCATATACACAAGCATACCATATTAACAGAACATTATCACACACAAACACATACGCTAAATACATAGACTGGCCTGCTTCCCCTTGGGGCCCATAGACCAGATGTAGTTCACTCATAATACTACTAAAAAACAGCTCTGATTAACCGAAGAGATGAATTAAAATGAACATGGTTCACAGACTACCCATCCCTTTCTGTTTGTCTTTCTCTTCCTGTCATTCTCATGTGTGTGTGTGTCCCCTCCTATTAAACTCTCTTTCTTTGCTTTCGGTCCTTCTCTGTGTCTCTGCTGGGATTTTTAAAGAGTCAAATTCAATCAAGGTTAACGTTCGTCTGCATTCAACTCTTGGATCTCCTCTCAGAAAAGCCAAGACTCAAATGAGGACAGCGTCTCTCACCTGGGATGTGAGAGAATACGCCAGGACTTGGAAGTAGGGATTTAAAGCACACAGAATTTGCGTCTGTGTGTAACAGACCAAAGCGGGTTCCACAGACTGAGCAGATTTTCACAGCGAAAGATTCTTCAGACTTTTTTGCGAGAATGCTTTTAACCCCTGATACACAGCTTTATAAAAAAATACCTCAGGCGGTGAGTTGTCACATGGGACGTTCAGGATACAACCACACAAGACTTGATAGAGTAATGTTGTGGCCTCTCAGCTGTAATGGTTTCTACAGACAGAAAAAGGTCAAAAGGTACAAGAATACATAAGCCGACAGACTTTGATCTCCCTGAAGATGGATAAAAATATAGTGTATCCAAGTAGCAGATATTTGGATGGATCACTGAACACTGTGGGTTTGAGGTCTGATCAGGTCCACTGTGGTACTAAATGCTTTGCTGCATCTGAACTTGGAAACAGATGTCAAAAGAGGACTGTCTTCACTATTGTTCCTGTATCAAAGAGACCGCAGTCTTCAATGCCACACAGATCCAAACAAATACTATACGTTAAATGACTGCTTTCAGACATTGTTCTGCTTTTATTAACAAGGTGATAGCAACAAATCTTGATCTGAGCAAACCATTGAGTAAAGCATAGCCCGATTTAAGCTGTGAAGGAAAAGTTCACTTAAAAATGACAAATCTGTGATCACCTTCACATCCCTCCAAAAACGTATGACTGACTTTCTTCTTCTGAAAAAAGGTATGTTTTTAGCTGAATAGAATCAGTAAGCTTTTTAAATTAGTAGAATCTTATAAATTAAAAGGCCTTTGGATTCATACAAAAGTTAGAATTGCTCTCCTACACATTTTAGAAGTAATAAACACATCTGCAACACAAATAAAAAATGCCACTAGTTTAAAATAACACTTGACATGTTCTGAGATATTTACTTAGGGATAGTACACACAAAGATCTCAATTCTGTCATCATTAGCTCTCCATTATGTCATTACAAACTTACTGACATGAGAATGTATTTCGTTTTTTACTTCTTGTTTTCTTTCATTTAATGGATTTCAATGCTGAATGGTTTCACTACCAACATTTTTCAAAATCCCTAAAGGTTTTGAACAACATGAGGGTGAAATGATAACAAAATTAGTATTTTTGGGTGAACTCTTCAAACGTGTCAAATTATACTAGTTAGCTAGTAGTTAACTTTGGCAGCCCTAAAATAATAAATCTAAAATAAAAACTAATTCTACCCACTAGAAAACTTTGACAAACAAATGTAATTTAAACTTTAACAATTGTAGTTACATTAGTGAAAATAATATAAAAAAAATTCCACACTTATCTAAATTACCCAAGACATTATGCTAAACTTCTCCTTTTGTGTTTCAAGGAAGTCGCATGGGTTTAAGTAAATTACGACAGAATTTTCATTTTCAGATCAACTATTCCATTAAGAATAGTTTCTCTGTACTGTTTCCTGTGGTAGTACAGTATATGCATAAAAAGGCACACACACACATACACACACACAAAAGGCACAAAATGAATATGAATGTGAATATTAAAATGCAAAAAGATATAAGCAGTCATCAGGGTCCTCCCAAGTTAAGCTCCAAACAAAATGTGCTTATTCACCCAGTCTAAACTGCACTTCCCACAATTCTCTGATGTGTTTTTAATTTGACTGCTGCGCCAAACATCTGAGGCACTACATTACACAAGAACAAAAATATAAAAGAGGAAAGAACATGAAAAGAATTCTATAGACAGGCAGACAGGCACATTAGCTCTATGCTTTCCTCATCACAGCATGTCTAGCTTTGGGAAGCAGGAGAGATTGAATTTGGGATTGACTGTTTTCTTTTTCCTGGGAAGCTTTGGCTCTCTCTCTCTGTCGCCTACAAAGCCATTATGCTGATATTTATGCTATTTATTTCCCTGCCTGGTAAGAGCTCTCAGAGGAACCATGTTGGTCTTCATAAAAATGAAGTGCTTTTATCTGTTTGTTGAACGTTTTAATAAAAACTAAAATTTAAAGAGTACTACTGACACATAATCTTACCTGACTGATTCTCTCTCTGACTCAATTGTATATTCTCTCTCTCACACATACACACACACAGAAAACACTTAGCCAATCTGGCCCAGTTATACCCTTTGGCAAACGTACAAACACACATGCACACACAAACTCACGCCAATCTGATCTAATCCAAATAGAGTGGTGAAGATTTCTAATCTATGATAATGAATGTAATTTCTTTTTATCCCAGGGACCTTCCCTAAGCTGTGCCTGAGTGCCTGAGCTTGGTTGATGTATGTCTCTTCAACATGTATGAGCGCACACACAAAGGACCCCATGGCCTTTACTAGCACTGAGACTAATCAGCACTAGTGGCAAAACAATATGTGGTTTTTAAAAACAAAAAATAATAATAATAATATAAATAAATTACAGCAAATAAATTACACACAAATATACTGAATTTATAATGTATGCTTGTTTCATAAATCTTTACTCTAAATTTACTTCAAATGTCTGAAGACAAAACCTTTGCAGTGTGCTTTGAGAGTCTGTGCTCTCACAGTGTATTGGTTCTGCAATGTGAGATGTGTGTGTAGGCAGAATAAGAAAAACTCTCAAGTCCCTGAGTCCTGCCGGGTTCGAGACAATGCTGTTTTTGGTAAGAGAACCAGAATACATTACATATTTTACAATTTAAGCAACTGGGTTTGGCTCAATGAAGAAGGAAACTCTCTCAAAACTTGCAAACAATGCAAAAAACATGAGGCATGTGTTTATTAAGGGTGTCTGTTAAGACAGGAAACACTATTACTCAAAACCCCTTATACTAAGTAATAAACAGCACTGTTTGTGCTGTGGATATGAATGAAATCTTGAAAATAGCGCAGCTCACTGAGAAGTGTGTTATTCTAAGGAATCAGACCTATGATTTCCACCTGGAAGATGATAAAACCTGAAGAAATATTTTTTTTTTGACTAGCATTGAAGGAGGGACCCAAGCTATATCTAGGGACCAGAATATCAGAGACTTGAAAGGGGGCTCTTTTGACTTGCGCCGGTAAGCAACCACCAAGCAACTGTACAGCAATGCTCTGCCAAACACCAAGAACACCCTAGCATCATGCCAAAAATTTCAGAACTGGAAGACAACACTAGAATTCTGTAAAAAAAAAAAAAAACCTGTCAGTTCTGTTTTAGGCCTTTGTCGCTGAGAGAGATGACAAGCAACAGTGCACTAAATGTATAAATCACAAAAGTTGGACTTGTGTCACTCACATGAGCACCACAGCTCCAATTTTTTAATTACTTCAACAGATAAAATGACAATGAATAATTAAATTGAATGAGGTTTGGGTTGAAAAAAAAGGTGAGGAGGCTGAGGAAGAAATTGATGCCTTCCGTTCTTTCATTCTTTCTCTTTAATTCTGAAATAATTCTGAAAGTCTGCCAGACCACATTAGCACTCTCTCCAGTTTCAGATTAGCATGAAGGCAAATTACTCACAAACACACTCTTCAGCAGGTTTCAGATACAAAGGGAATCTACACTGGATACTGGATGGATCAATAGGGATGAAAGTCCTCTGATTTGTCTTAAGTTACCTCTCTCACTCTCTTAATGTTCAGTGCATTGTTCTGCTATGATTATATGGTTAGGAGTTTGGGGATGCAAAGGCTATTTTAGACAATTACACACTGAATGTTATAAGTAGTACAAGCACTCTCTGTCTCCTTCAGAAACACAAACACAAAACCTCCCTTTCATACAAACCTTTTCAAACCAGATAGGATGATTCTCCTCATCATGTACAGGCTTCAGGGAGGAGAGCGGCAGCTCAGAACTAAAAGATTTTGTCTCTGATCTATAGAGACGTGAACAAGTCCTGAACAATGATTTTCTCTCTTTCTCAATTTCCCTCATTCTCTTTCACTCCCTCTTGAGAGAGACCCATACAGACTGATCTTCAATCTTGCCGTCTGCTTGTAGGGATACTTACAGGTTAAGCCCTGGGCTAAACTTCACTCTACCGCACAGTTCTGGACATACTTTCTGCCTTAACAAGAGAGAACAGGTTTAACAGACAGGGAAAGATCAGAGACAGAGAGAAGACAGTGAGCAAAATTTAGAGAGAGTGCATACGGAAGAGCTGTATGACAGCAAAAAGACAGGTAGTGAGGTAAAAGGAGGGATGACAAAGGAGGGCAGGTGGAAAAAGAGAAGTAGGCAGAAGACGAGAGACAGAGCATTTGACTGCAATTGGAACTCAGTGATAATAAAACCAACTCTCCTTCCCAGCTTTCACAGTCTTTCTCTCTTTATGCTATCCTTAATTAACTCTCTCAGGAATGGCAAACAAGTAAACAGCATTTAAACAGCCAGCTGGGAGAAATAAAGAGAGATACAGAGAGCAGAAATAACTTTGAGCAGTTTAACGGTGCGTGGACTGAGGAGAGGAGTCCGTCAGCGTATGGTGACATTACAGAGATGCAAATGGACAAAGACAAAACATCAGCACAACAATAATAGCTTTTAATAGTGGCTAATTGTCAAAGCCCTTGTTTATATAGCTAGAAGGAGAAGGGTGGCAGATGGATGACAATGTTGATATAAATAACATAATGCAATTACTGTAATAAAGGCAATTTATTAAAACAAAATATGACACACAAAAATTGCTAATATAATAAAATGTTGTTATATAATCATACAAAACAGCGATTAATTAGCCTGGGTGATATTTATATTTATATTTACATAAGTCCTTATATGTGTGTATATATATATATATATGTATACATATGTATGAATACACACACACACACACGCACACACACACACACATATATATATATATATATATATATATATATATATATATATTAGTGCTGTCAATCGATTAAAAACTTTAACTAGATTAATCACACATTTTTTCTGTGATTAATCGCAATTAATCGCAATAAAAAAGAAATGTTTTTGTACGTTTTTAATATATTTTGTTAATGTAATAATTTCACAGTTAATCAAATTAATGTAGAAACAACATAAAGACAGTATATTTTAAATACTTGTTTAAATGGCATCTTTTTATGAATGAAGGCCAGTATTACTGATATTAATACAGCTACTGATTTTTTTTTATTTTTTACATTTATTATTAAGCTTCAAAAATATAACAGTTTTTAATTTAAGTAAACTTAAAACAATGCTAACATAATAAATGTCATGTTTACTCCTGCCCTTCCTGTCTTAACAGTTAGGAAATATACAGAAATTTAATAAAGTTATCAAAGTTATATGCAGTCTGCACTGCATAAACTATAAATTAAATAGTTAATCTTATTAAAGCTACAAAAGTTATTTAGTCAAGAGCAGCGAGTTTCTCTGTTCCCTTTGTTCTTTAACTTTACTGACAGGAAGCTTTATTGGCTGCTGTCCCTTTAAGAGCAGACAGACACGCGGATCTCACCATTTATATACTGTCTATGGATCTCGCCTCATTCTTTCACAACTCTTTTTGTTCATTTTAGACTTTATATAAATCATTTAAGATTGCTCTTATGAGGATAATCGACAAAACTGGCACTTTGGGATGTTTATTGTTAGTTCAAGCGCTTAAGAGAACTGGATTCTGGCGCCCTGTCTATGCATTGTGTGTGTGTGTGTGTGTGTGTGTGTGTGTGTAGCCTACGTGTGTATGTGTCACATAAGGGCATTCACAGACAGCGCATTCTCTTTTGTCTTGCCACGCTTGAAATGTTTAAAAGCATTTAAATGAATAAGAGCGTGATCATATAATGTAAAGCTAGCCAACGGATGGCAGAAAATACAGATGCTGTGTTAATTGCGTTAAATATTTTGACACGTTAAACCAGACAAAAATTAATCGCATGCGTTAACGCGTTAACGTTGACAGCACTAATATATATATATATATATATATATATATAAACAGGGCCTGACATTAACTTTTTTGCTCACTAGCCAATGTGGCTAGTTGTTTTCCAAAGTTACAAGCAACAGAGCATTTTTACTAGCCACATTTTTGTTGCTGTGAAATTACCTGATAAAAGTTGACTATGGCGTGCTAAAATTTACTTAAACTAGATTTACAACCCTTTTAAATGTAAAACCACTGTACACACCCAAATCAAGACTACATAAATGTATAACAATACAGGTAATTATCATTAGCTCTGATAAGGTTGTGTGTAAAGCTCCTTTTTTAAATAAAACCATGTATTAAAGCTAAAGACATTTTAAAAAGCTGCTTATAGCTGCTTATTGCATAATAAAAGTGGTGCATGGGTGTAGAAGATTAATAAAAAAATATACATAATAAAAAAAAAAAAAATAAATAAAAAAAAAAACATTATGTGTCATTTGCTAAAAGAGCCATGTGGGTATCTATTCAGGCTGAGTGTCCAGACCTCCGTAGGGTACACGCATATCTTCGGCAGGGTACATGCCCTTCCAAGAGAGTTACCAATGTCAAAGATGTGAAACTGTATTTAAATACAGTTACCTTAGCAGGTGATGGGCTGTTCTTTGTGCAGCTTGACACACCACTGTCAAACATTAACGAATGCATTGTTGTTCCAAGGTCAGTACTGGAAGGCTTGCTTATGTCATCGTACATTAGGTTAGATAACCCCTCGGCTCAGCAGTTTAGACTTGTTGTTAGCCAGAACTTCTATTTGCTGGACATGGATTTGGCCATCCAGGTTACCAGTAAGGGATACCACCAATGTGCCTCAGTGGTGAAGTCCCGTGTTCGCAGTGGAGCAGTCCAGCTGTGATCCACCTTAGATCGTTGGGTCTACATTTGCAGCTGATGTGCTTAAACGTGAGCATCAGCTCATCTTGGTCATTTGTGAATGTGTAACATTCCTTTACAGCTGCTATGTTAATTGATGATGAGTGGAAGGAAATGTTTCGGGATGATATTGTACATTTGTGTATTGGCCTTTGTCCCCTTGATGGCCCTTTTGCTATAGTTAGAACTGACACAGCACTAGGCTTTTTAGCACTGGCCAAAGACACAGTGCTTACTCAATACAGGGTGGGTATAAAGGTTGGCTATGCAAAAAATACCAAGAAAAATATGGTGGCTGGAAAGGCCATCCAGGAGATACAGGGCAAGATTTTGCGACTAGAACCACACTATGAGATCGTCACCCCCCTGCTATTGTCTTTAGCTGTTGGTTGGTTAAATAGCCGTATTCAGTCACGTGGCATGTCAACCTGTGAGATGCTGTTGCAGCATGATCAGTCTCTCTCGAACAGTTACCGGTGCATGCACAACGCCTGGCTAACCACATTCACAGTGTTAAAGCTAAAGCTCCACTGAGTCGGATGCAAAGGTGGTGCAAAATACTTAAGTTTACGGGTTCCCAGTTGTGGTGTGCTTCGTATAGGGTTAGCTTAACAGATTGTTATAAAGTTGACTGTTTCCCAAGTGTCGTAGGTCATTGTGATGATGGTGCAGCATTTGATAGTGAAGAGAGGTGGGCATAGCAGAATTACCGCTTGAGGATTCGTTCATTCCTTCGTACCGATGCAACTGGTTCACACCAACCAAAACAAAACTCTTAAAAATGATGAAATTATACAACAACACTGAAACAACCATTAGTCATTTCACAAGGTGTGTATTAAGTGCTACTTTGTACTTTTAAACAATTGCAGTCTACTTGGCTACGTAACAAAAACTGGCTTCATACCATCACTCCTAACATGTTAGTAGACCCACTCAAAGCGCTGGTACTATAAAGAGGTACCAGCAGCAGAATTCTGAGTGAAAGCAAATATCACAGGTCTCTTCTACTGCACTTACGTAAAGTTCCCTAAAGATTACACCTCTTTCTGCCTCCTAAAGCAGAGGCTGGAGAAGAGAGAGCGGAGGAGAGAGGGAAAGGTGAGTGCTGTAGGTATGTCTTATCAGGGGAAAGCAGGCGGGAATATCTCTGAGGCCTCAAGGTGAAGAGAAAATGCTGCTGCCATTTCACCCACAGAAAGTGAGAGAGAGAGGGAGTGAGAAAGGAAAATAGGGGAGCAAAGAGACAGATGGGTTGTGGCACACACAGGCAGCGCCCGCTGTACCCTCTCCAGTGCCCCTTTGCCATCATAAATAACATTATGGCTGCATGAAATGTCACCGGTCCCACCTCACACCCCCCAACCCCACCTCTCAAGACGGATGGAGCCTCAAAATATCAGATGAGCATCAATATCATTGTGAGCATGTGTGTGTGTGTGTGTGTGTGTGTGTGTGTGTGTGTGTGTGTGTGTGTGTGCGTGCGTGCGTGTGTCCATTTGATGCAAGGATTTAGGTGTTAGCAGAGTTTCATTATTATACACACACACAAACACACATAAGGATGTGACTGTCTCAGGGACCGTACAGTTAGTAGAAATGCCATCAGTTTATCAGAAATTTCCAGGGATGGTAGTGTTTGGCGATATGGTCATTTTTCAAATCGTCATATCGTCAGCCTATGAGATCGACGATACATGTTATCATGCATGGGTGGAGCAAGAGGGTGTGCTGTTTCTATGTGTATTTATGCTTTGATTTTAAAGAAAACTGTACATCCTTGTGGCGCAGCTGACACAGAAGAGCAAAGGCAGTTTGAGTGATGTGGAGAGAAACAGAGAAGACTGTTGACAAAGGAATTGTTGAATAAAGTAGTTCTTGCTTACAAAAAGTATTCTCGTCGCTTCATAATGTTACAGTTGAACTACTGATCACAGATGTATTCTGACGATGTCTTTCATACTTTTCTGGACTTTGACAGTGTAAATTACTTGCCAGTCTATGGGACAGTCACAAGCCTCCCTGTTTTCTTCCAAAATATCTTAAATTGTGTTCCACAGACAATCAAAGCTTTTACAGGTTTGGAACGACATGTGGGTTAGTGATTAATGACAAAATTTTCAATTTGGGGTGGAGTATCCCTTTAATCATTTAAAATAAGATCTATGACATACATTAACAAAATAAATATCCATTTCATGTCAATACGGAAATAAAATTGAGAACAAAAAATGTTTTAGAGAACATGAAAACTTGAAATTTAGTGATATAAAATAAGAAGAGCAAATACAAATATGTACCAATAAAACACACATACACACACACATATATATATATATATATATATATATATATATATATATATATATATATATATAGTGTATGTGTGTGTGTGTGTGTGTGTGTGTATATAAACAGTATATATATATATATATATATGTGTGTGTGTGTGTGTGTGTGTGTGTGTGTTTCTACTTAACCATATTTTGGGGAAAATTTGTATCCAAAATAAGCAAAACCTGACAATCACCAAAAACCTCCATTTGGGAACATCCTCTTTTGTAAAACTGGTATAAAAATAAACAAAGTTTATTTGAAAGTGTAAAAATGCAGAAAGTTTTCTGTGAGGGGTAAGGTTAGGGGTGGGTTTAGGTTTAGGTTAAAAAATATATATATATAAAAAATATATAACTATCTGCATATAAAAACAATATAAGTCTATGCAAATGTCCCCAAGTAAGTGTGTGTGTGTTTGTGTGTGTGTGCGTGTGCGTGTGTGTGTGTGTGTGTGTGTGTGTGTGTGTGTGTGTGTGTGTGTGTGTGTGTGCGCGCAAGTTTGTGTGTGTGTTTAAAAAAACATTTTGTTAATATTCCTTAATGGAAGACCTGAACATTTTTTGATTGGGAAACAAAATATGAACTACTGGGAATTATGTTCTATATAGTGTGTATTTTTATGAATAAGATGACAAAGGCTTCATCTGCTTCTTGTTATTCTAATTGGCTAAATTATTATTTTTTTCAATCAAAACTATTTATTAAAACAAAACATAGACCAGGTTGTTCATCTGACCAACAAACAGAGAGAAACGGAAATTGCCATTGAGATGGCGTAAAACATTCAGAACATACTCTTGCACCATGCGGAAGGTTAATTTGTTTCTTTCTACTTCAAGTTGTTCACCATGGAAGCTTTATATTGTGAATAGAAGCATTATTTATCTTTTATTGCATCGCAGGCGTACAGAGAGCAGTAAGGTCACACCACACAGACCATCTGACAGAACTTATGCCAGGCAAAGTGATGGAGTGATCTAGTGCCAAGATGAGCTGTAGGCATACACACACAGCACTGTGTGCACTCCACCCAACTCTGAGCAAAGTCATTTAGGTCTTAAAACGTTAGTTCACCCAAAGATGAAAATTCTGTCATCAATTACTCACCCTTATGTTGTTCTAAACCCGCAAGACCTCCGCTCATCTTCGAAACACAAATTAAAATTTGTTTTTATTACTTCTTCTCTGACCAGCAATGTAATTACCGCGATAAAGGTCCAGAAACATAGCAAGAAGATTGGTAAAATAATCCATGTGACATCAGCGGTTCAATCGTAATTTTACAAAGCTATACGAAGATTACTTTTTGTTTGCAAAGAAAACAAAAATAACAACTTTATTCAACAACTCGTCTCCTCACCCTAGAGTCATTTTGGAGAGTATCCAGTGAAGGCAAACAGCATATGCTATTCTTTGTCAGCTGCGTCACGCGGAAAACAACGTATCTGTATGGGGCCTGCACAGAATAGTATATACTGTTTGTGTGGATACTTTCCAAAATTGAGCTAGGGCAGTGATCCTCACTATTTTTTTCACAAGAGCCACATTGGCAGAGCAAAATCAAAATGCGAGCCACTTTTACGACAACATACTAAGTCACCTTTGCAAATGTGCATTTCTACATATAAATTGGACATCCCACAAAAAAGAAATAACACGGCCAATACATTTTCGTTTAAGACCAGATTTACTAGTGGGATGAGCGAAAGCTGGCATGCATGTCAAACAAAATGCCCCCAAAAGAAAAAAATCTCTATGTTTTCAGTGCTGATGCATTCATGTAACATTAAGGGCACCTAAAACCTGTCACAACGAACCGGCAAAATTAATGATTATGAATATGTAAAATATAGCAGAAGACATTAAATTTTTTTTTATGTCTGTCGTCTAGAAAGATGCTGACTCTCGATCTTCACAGTAGTGAACGCGCCTGAGATAAATGCACATTTCATACGGGAGGGAGAGCAGTCTGTTTTCTTTCGTTTTGAATTGTTTTGTTTAAAAGTAGACATTTCAAGCTTTATATATAGCCTATTTGTCGGGTCTGTGAGGCAAGTAGGCTATACGCTGAGTTTCGGTTCATTCATGAGACTAACTCCAGGTTCACACCGGCTCCTTCGTATCGTGGTTATCTATTTTCTATTTACTTCTTATTAAATCCAGACAATTGGTTGATGAAACCTTGATTAAAATTAAGATACAATTAATACAAAACGAAATCAAATTTAAAGACAGGCTTTGTGCTTTCTGTTTGAGGTCTCAGTGAAAGTTTTAAAGCAGTCTTAGTGCCGCTGTCAGAGCGCTCACGTCCGTAACGGAGAACTGTCCCGTCCATAAGATTTTTTTTTTTATTATTATTTTTTTTTTATACATTTCTAAATAAATGCGACTTATAGTCCAGTGCGAGGCTAGGCCTATATGTTTTTTCTTCTTCATGGCGCATTTTTTGACTGATGCGCCTTATAGGCTACTCCGGAGCGACTTATATTGATAGGCTACACCTGTATGAATTCTCATTTTACTTTTTGAACTCCATTATTGAGCCGAGTTTTGCTTGAAAATAGTCTACTGTTGATGACTGTGCAAGACTAATGGATTCAGGATCAGGCTTGAATGAGCATGCTTCAGACTCGTGGTGTGAGCAGAGCGAAATTGGAGCGGGAAATGCGACGCTCCGTCCACCACTCTTTTGAAATTGCCGCTCTGCGCTCTGTCCAAGATCCGCCCGCTCGCGCTCCCCGCTCGCTCCCGCCTCACATGCTCTGAAGGCAAGTGGCAGTGTGATACTGTAAGCTACTATGCGAGCCGCCAGTTATAGCTTGACGAGCCGCGCAATGAGTAACTGTGCGCTAGGGTGATGCGAAGGAGACTAATTGTTGAATAAAGTCATTTTTTTTTTTTTTTAAGTATTTTCGTAGCTTCGTAATATTATGGTTAAAGCCCTGATATCACATGGATTATTTTATCAATCTCCTTGCTATGTTTCAGGACCTTGATTGTGGTAATTACAGTGCTGTCTATGGAGGGTCAGAGAGCTCTCAGAATTAATCAAAAATATCTTAATTTGTGTTCTGAAAATGAACCGAGGTCTTATGGGTTTAGAACAACACAAGGGTGAGTCATTAATGACAGAATTTTCATTTTTAAGTGAACTATCCTTATAACTGTGTGTGTGTATATCATGCTGCTGCGTGTCGTCATCAAAGCATATCATTTTCACGTGTTATTAAGCCTTGCCACTTGCCAATTTAACCATTCAAAAAACTTTAAAGCATTCAAACACAAGACGTGGAAAAGCTGAACTGAGCAGCTGGTTACTCGCGCTGTGCTCGGTGCGCACGCGGAGAGAGAGCCGCGTCTCACAGACAGCAACACTGAACCGACCTCTCCTTTGCGGAATTGCTAATGCAACCTCTCCACACCACAGACTGAACACAATTAATCATTGCTTGGTAATTGGCCAACAAAGTATTGACTGTTGTATGAAGTTTTGTTTGATAGAAAGTTATGCAATGGATTACAATCAAAGTTATCTGAAATTATCAAGATGAATTTGTTCTGACAATTTAACTCTTGAGTTCTTGTCATATTTTATTACCATTTTCTAAACTATAGCAAATAAACTGATAATGTGAGAAATGTTGAAGGTGTCTGAATAAATTTTGGTTTGACTGTATGTTTAATTTTTACAGTGCCATTTTACATTTAATTATTCGGTTTCTGTACCTGGACACTTACAAACTTGAAAAAACTTAAACACTGTGTAAATAGCACAAACAAGTAAACAGAACGAACATACAAATAAAACACTTTTTTACAGTACAAACCTTGTCAGTGAACTATGAAGGAAAAAAAAAAAAACATTCAAAATAATCATTTATTAATCATAATCGAGGTAAAATGTTCAATTAATCGAGGTTTTGATTTTAGGCCATAATCGTCCAGCCCTACTCATAAATATATAAAATTCCATACAAGCAAAATCACCCAAATTTCACAGTCTCTCTTTGAGTGGTCTTCACCACAGCACAATGACTTCACTGTGTTAGTTTGACACTGCTGCTTGAATGGCATTGTATTTTGTTTTAATATTTTCACCCATCCTATTATAAAGAGAGTTGTTTTTCTTACTGCGATAGAGTTGGCCTGAGAGGGATATCCACCAGTCTCTCTAAGGTAAAATAATTTGAGAAACATTTAATTTCCCTGAAAATTTTCTTTATTGCCCTCCGAGTTTCTATTTGATTACAGAATACAGATTTCATCCATCCTCCCTCGTTTCTGTCATCTCATTACTCGTTTTTCTCTTTCACATTTCTTAAATAAATCATTGCTTATTTTGTTTCTATTTCCTCCACCCCCCAATCTTTTCTTCATCTCTATCTGAGGTCATCAGTATAACGGAGTTCAGGTAAACACTGACAGAATCAAACTTCCTATCAATTTGCATAATGAGGCCTATTTGACTCTAATCATCCTAACAAGTAGCATCACCCCTAAGCCTCTCATCATCCTCTTAATGAGCATTAATTATTCCATCTACACAAACAAGAGCCACCTCTAACACTTACAGTATCCTCTTTTTCTCCACCTTCACTCTCTCTTTCTCACATCATCACAGGAGAAAGAACCAAACCTAATCGATACAGAAAATTGCCATAGTGAGAAAGAAAAGGAGAATGATAGCCAACTAGTAACACAAAAGTGCAACTCTAATTTCCTGAGCCAATACCATATGGCTACAATACATCCAAAAGAGAGTGTGAGAATATATGTAGTCTAGCTGATAATAATGCCAGTAATTTCTCAAGTGTTCTGAGAGCATGTATGTGCTAAATGAACTGCTGGCCGAGAGTCGTTAACGACAGAGAAATACCTTCCAGCAGCCTGCAAACAGACAGTTAAATGGAGGCGAAGAAACAACCTCTCAGGAAACCAACTGAATAAAATGGAGATACACATATATTCTTGAGTCATAAATCTATTTATTCATGCCTTTTTTTACCAATACATCAAGTCTTGCTTTTGCTGCCAATTTGTATCACAGTCTGCTTTTTTTTCTTCAGTCTGGCTTTATATTTATCCACATGCCCTTCCCTAATGCAAAAATCTCCTTCTCAAAGTCACAGAATGGGTGAATTAATAAGTAAAGCGGAAGCCTGTGTGTGTTCTCACCGCTATACGCAAATTCTAAAAGTCCCACGGTACAGTCATGCTCCAATGATCTAATGATTTTTTCCCCTCCTCTTCATTCTTCATTTCTGAATCCAACTGAAATCAATTTGCTGAGATGAAAGTTTTCAATTTTATTACGTTTGCAAAATGGGAACTCGCTAACTGGTCTTTTTGCAGTTGTAATGGAAAATAAATTCGGTCTTAGCAAACTTCTTTCTCTCCACCACTGAGGTTTAGAATTGACAAAATCTAATTTAAGTATTCCGTATGAGAACACAACAGAGGATTTCTAAGAAAACATTTACCTTTAGACTCCCAAATAACGCTTCTTTGTTAGGGGTTATAGAGCCATCTTGGAAGTGGGGCTATCAAAATGATGAAATTTCATGCAGTCACTTCTAGGAAATTGAAAGGAGAAAAATAGAGGGGGGAATTAAAAAAGAAGGGGGAGAAAGAGAGAAAGAAACCTTTCCTTTGGGAGTTTTATTGTCTTCCTCTGGGTCCTTATCTCAATTAAAAACATAGGAGATAATGATCACAGTCATTACTTTCACTCATCTGACCCCCCTCCCGTCCACTTATCCCTTCTGTCTCTCTGGATGCCAATCTGTGGGGAAATATCTTCTTGATTACCCCTCTTTGGCTATGGATTATTAAAAGCACACACTCACAGTTCTAGCTGTGATACTTGGATTTAATCTGATGAATTTAAGAAACAAAGCCAAAAATTCACTGTTTCTTGCTTTGCTAGACAGTTTGTCAGCAAGAAAACCCACCAAGGGGGTGTGTGTCTGTGCGCATAAGCATGCTCGAGTGCCTGCATGGTTGTATGTGTTTGTATGAACGAGTAGAGAGAGAGAGAGAGAGAGAGAGAGTTAGCGAAAGAGATTTGGGCTTCCCATCTCCCTAGAGCAAATCATCTCCCTGGTGTCAGCCAACCTTCAAACATATGGGCTCCTTGCTCATCCTGGCTCGCACACGGCCAGTGTGTGTCTGCGTGTGTACAAAGTGTGTGTGTGTGCGGCAGGGCAACCGTGTTTGACAGCCTAATAGTCTGACAGCTTTAATAACACCTCTGGTTTTGTTACAACTGTTCAGACCTGCTTCTGAGCCCTGAAAAACACACAGCTATCTGCCCTCAGACACAGAAGGGTGGGGAAGCTGAAGACGAGAGATGTTTCACAGTCAGTTTTCACAAAGCTAGGAAAATGAGCTCTAAGCCCTACTTGGAAGACGGTCCTTCTGTAAACATCCATCTGCTTTGGTCAATTAAACTCATAAAACTCCCTGAAGCAACAAAAACCTTTCATCCCATAGATTTATCGATGGCGTCACTGAGAACAGGTGTGTTATCAGGCCTTCAATTGTAGACAAATTGCAAATTTGGTGTAACTCACTCACAGATCTGTCTCCTCAGTCATTAAAAACTGGCACATCAGCCAGACACATGCACATTATAAGCTGTTTCTGCTTCTTGCTTTCATTCCTCATATGCTGTGCAATTTGAACAGTCCATCCTACTATATGTCAGCAATTCTGTAGTTTAAAAGGAAAAAAAATGATCAAACAACTGGCACTTTCACAATCATACTGATAGACACTAACCTGCAAGCACTGCACAGTGCTCTGCAAACACAAATCTGCAAATATTCCTGTGGATATTGCAAAGTTCACCGGACACAATTCCATGCATTCAAACCACATGCTGTCTGAACATGAAAGTGATGTACTTTTTGCATGCAGTCCATTAAACACAGCAGTATGAAGCCACATTTGCTGGGAAGGAGGCAGGGGGGTCGGGGGATTGTAATGATACTGATGACAGTTTCAGTGCTTGATCAGCAAGTGCTGTCTCCAGAGTCAACATCTCTGATACCACCCAAGCCCTCACACACTTGGACAAACTTGACATCCCTCATGTTGGAAGATCTTCAACACATACTTTCTAATTTTGCAATCCTCCACACTTTCTGCCTGTCACTCCCACAGCCTAATTGTTTGTATGACATGTCCAGTTTCAGTCTTGCTGGGATAGTACAAGTAAAAATAGATGTGAAGGCCACTGTGGGTCCTCAGCTGGATGAATAAAAACAGCACGCTGCTGAGACACAAGTCTGCTCATTTCATCACTGTCTCTTGCTTCTGTGGACAGTGAAAATAGGGTTGCTCACCTTTAGCAAAGCAAATATATTTGTATGTATACAATACTCACTCAAATATAACAGTACTGTCTCCAAAAACATGCTAAAAAATTAAATGCATCTGTGTTACTTTCATCATCAGTTAATCTAACAAGCTTTAATTAATGACATAAACAGAAAATACTACTGAGAGAAGAAATCAAGCTTATTTTCATTTACACAATCAGATGTTTTTGAATTTGCGCAAAATACTCTAAAGTAAAAATAAACAGCTAAAACATTGCACATTACGCACCATTTTTAAATGGGAAAAAAAATCTGCTCGTGTCTGTCATAAAACTGTTATTTCCGCGCAATATTTCGTTTAAGACGCGTCAATCATCCTATTTCTACATCTTTGTCTTACCAGCTTACTAAGTGCATGTATAATGCTTAGTATGATAAGACTGCAAAACAACAAGGTGAGAAACAAACATTTCTATTATTTATACACTTGGCACAACAAAACCACACCGCTGCTGTCGCTGCGCGCCACAGTCTCATCCAGGGACCAAACGCACGAATAACTTACCACATAAGTGTGTATTCATCTATAAATATTTAGTGTAAATTAAGATGTTAAAATGGGTCCAGACTGGAATAGGAAGCAGCATGCACCAACTTTTTTTTTTTTTTTTTGCATTCTCTCTACAGACGTGAATGGCGCACTGTCACTGGGTTTAATGACAAACGGTTGTTTGAATACATGAAGAATGCTTGTAATTTTTATCATGCTGGTTATATTTAGTCTGCACGATTTGCATCTCGCAACAAGTTTTGGATGTGCGTAAATGTTTCTTTACCTCCGTGGAGAGACGCGACGAGGAGCGCGTGCAGTAACGCCATCCGTACTGCGATCATCTTTGGCTTTCTGGGTAGTAGTATAATATTTAAAAACGCCTAGTGTGAGAAGTTGTTGAATAAATAACACAATCCTGTGGAAAGTCATGTGATATTGTTACTGGTTCGACTGCAGATTAGCGTTGTTGCGTCCCCAAAAATCCGTGTCCTTCAACTATCAGCAAAATTCAGTTGGAAACGAGAATCAAACCATTCACTAAAGTAGTAGTGCTATTATACGCGAGGGAAAGTCGCTGTCATTGATCTTCTGGTGTTCTTATTCCTTCAATACATAAAGTTTAAAACACAAGTATAGAGGTCCGGACCGGTGGCGTAATGAAGTCACGCGCAGCAGAAGTTGGTGATGTTCTCCGCGCGAGCTCGAGGGTAGACGCGCTTCCTATGAATCCGTCTCTTGGCGCACGGGAGCGTAAACCCACCAGCGGTCGCCACTGATGCTCTCTGAAATGTTCCCATCGCTTCTGAGACGCATCTTTTGCGTTAACATGCCTGATTTTTCTCTTCGCTTTCCTTAATGAACTTCTTCGCGTAGTTCTCCTGAGACAGAAAAGCCAACAGTCAAGCAGGCACTCCAGCGCTAAGAGCGGGAAGCGCGTGAAGAACAGGCGAAAATGAATGACATCTTAGCTAGCCAATGGGATTTTCCGACGGAACAGGTGCACTAAAAAGACAGCCAATCACAAGCAAGAATAACCTCTCATCACTGCAACCGAGGTGGCAGATAGATTAACAATAACATTTTCATTTTACAAAACGCGGTTTTTACGCACTGCGTTCTAATGTTTATTAAAGGAAGGATAATAAATATATAAGCTTTTATGCACAACATAAGCCTTCCAAGACCGGACAGTTTGTAATTATAGATGTTAAAGTTGATTATTTATGGCTGTACAAATATGACTTTGGTTCATATTCACATGCTAACAGGCTTAAAATAAATGTACATTTTATCTATTGAAACAAAAAACATAAAAGCAACCAAAACTGGATTGCTGGCCTTAGCTGGTTTTGGTTCGCCTGACCAGCTTAAATTCTCAAAAGCCTTCAAAACTAGGCAACAACCCAGAGTAAAGACCAGAAAACCTACTTAGGTCAGTTTGAGCTGTTTTCTTACACTATGCATTTTTCAGTATATGCATACCCTGGGAATCAAACCTATGACCTTGGTACATAAAAATGAAGTACTTCAGGATGTATTTTAAGTATAAGAAAGGGCCTAATTAGTGAGAACCTCAGCATTAGTAAGTGTGAGTCTCTGATCAAATAGAGGAGCAATAGGGACCCCTAGTGAGAACTAAATGAATGACTTGTCTCTGTGTGTGGTCCAAGTGGCACAAGCAATGTAGTCTTTTTCCCTCTTTTAGGTTAAATGCAAAACTAATTCACTTAAAATTAGGTATGTTAACTCCTTATCTACCTTTCTGATGATTACAGGATTTTTTTTTTTTTTTATCATGATTTCTTTTTTCTTTGGCAGGCAAAATATTTCCAGCTATTGAGTGCGTGAATGATGAATGCAGCAAGGAAATCCAATGCATTCTGTTTCTTTCCGAATCTAATCGCCTGGCCCAGCTTTTGGGATCGATGTTTTTTGGCCCAGATTTCAGAATGGGCTGCACTGTGCATTAAGAACAAATGCCACTTGCTGTCTTGTATCTCTCTATCTCCCTTTCTTGCTTTCTTACCCTCTATTCCTCTATTATATGCATATACACTAGCACACAAACATCCGTAAACCTCAGAGACCCAAGTACTGATATTCATGATATTTTTTATTAAAAAAAAATAATTTCTCCACACTTAAATGTCTTCAGGAAACCATTAGTTATAAAAACCATTCATTTAGGCAAAATTTGCATTAAGTATATTTGAAAAAAATATTGCAAAATTGCATAGCGAAATTTCACAGATAATCTTTTGATAAAGTAAACATTTTAAATTCACAACAGTTCAGCATTCAACAATACATTTCAAACAGTAAGGATTTAGTCGTGAAAGGTTTAAATACCATTTAAATACTTTAATGAAATCATATCAAATCATATTTTATAGGTATGCACAATATATCACTCTACATATCATTATAGATCCGATAAGAAAATGTATCCGATATATTAAAGCCGATAATTAATGGACTATTTCCTTCAGAGACACTTCAGATAGGCAGATATGTTCAACATGTTGGTTTTGAATGGCTTGAAATATAATTGGAATCACTTCAAAAAAGGCCAATTCATTCAAGTGCAACATGAGCAGGGCAAATCTGTCATATAAGCTATATAAATTATGATGAGAACATTGGTGTAAAATAATGTTGTGGAATCTATATGCACCTGTGTTTTAGCATGTACAGGAAGAGTGCATCCACAACAAAGCTAAAAGTTAATGGCTAACACAGTTTGCTTGTGCATTTGCAGCCTTTTGCGCAACTGTAATATTCTGCTTTGTAATACTGAGTTTATTTTTATGTAATAGTCTCAATTTTTGTTTTTACTTTTAGCCTTTTCCCCATCACTAGTAAGCTGCAGCATGCTCATTTTTCCTAGTGTCAGAGTTCAAGAGAACATTTACAAATTAGAGGGGGTTTGCTCTGTGTGTCAGCGATACCTAAAATCACAATTTCTTCCACACCACAAAGTAATCTTTAAATCACTCTTGGGACACCATTTATCAACTTGGGAGACTCCATACAGTAATGACTAAGTTAACAAAAAAACTTTAATTAAGAGCTGTTTGTGATGACTACAACGCTTCCCTAAAATAATGAAGGCACAATGTGGCTGTCGCTAGAGGAACTTCATCTAGCCTTAGAGAGGACAGCAATCAGCAGACACTGCAATGATCCTTATTAGAACACACACAAAAAACACTATTGTCACAGGTACACCGAACATGAGCCCCAGTGCAGAAAGGCAGCTCCATGTTTGTTGAACCGTACTGCATGTATTAGAATCTCATTTACAGTGGGTGAATTGCAGGGCTCAGAGGGCATGCTAGCAGGCACATCACTGGGGCGGACAGACCAGCAACACTGTGTTACACACCTCAAGGCTGTCATGAAATACTGTTCATTAGTTAGTGAAACAAGCCCTCGTAAACTCAAACGACACTAGCATCCCAATTACAAAGCCTATATTCCAATCAAGAAAGGAAGCCACACACAATTAAATAATTAACTGATGCAAATGTACGCCATCATGTAGGCCATCAAACCAATTGGGTTTGCAGTGCAGTGTGCAGCATTTTTGGCTGTCACATAACGAAGAAATCAAAATGAATATTACAAAATACACTCATAAGATTGTGATATGTAAATTAGCTGTGGTTTATTAAGTAAGTAATGACTGTTAAAACGTGTTATCTCTGCCTTTGAAATAGACAAAATGCATCAGCCTTTGAAATGAATGCTCTTCTTTCGATGCACAGAAATGAATGTTTTTCTGACTGAGGGCCTCCAAACCTTTCAGGATCTCTTACAACCAGATCAATTACGCTCTTGAAAAGCTGTTGTTTAAATGCCCGTGTCCTCAGGAGATGCAATTTACCACTGAGCATAAATCAATGCTGACGAGAAGGGCTAATTCAAAGCCCTCATTTAATGTCAATTTGGCCCTGACCATGGTCCGTTTATAATGACTGAATGTGCTGGGAGTATATTACCCGGAACGGAGCCACAAAGCGTGTGCAGTCATAACTTCTTGCTACATCGATAGCACATTTCCATATTGCGCCTGACCGGAATGGTTTGTTTACTAGCCTTTTTGGATGAAATAAGGGTGTCATGAGTCATCAATCTGCACACGACTGGAGGTGCGAACGTTTCTTTGAACCGGATCTTGTATTCAGGGAAACCTTGAGTACTCTACTGTCTCACGTGGGAAAAACTCATCTTTAAGAATCTAGAAAATGAAGCCAAATCCTTTCCCATATTCAGCACCAATCTGTTTCTGGCTCATCTGAGATCCATAATGATAAAACACAGAGTGGATATGATAAACAGGACATGACTATTAAACTGGTATCTGTGTATTATCCGTAATTCAAAGAGAGGAATTTTCAAACTTAGTGGAATTTGGAGCAGTCTTTTGTAAGCATTCAGAAATTTTAAGAGTCCTTGTCTGGGCCTGCTGCACTGCATCTAATTTGACAGATAAATCTAGAAGATTAATGTAGGCTAGAAGAGGCTAGAAGATTAATGTAGAGTGCAGAGGTAAAAGATCAAAGGTTAAAGTGAAGAAGGTACAGTTGAGAGGAGGTCAAAACAATGGGAAATGTACAATGAGGAACTATTGCCTCTAAGAATGGAAGCTGGTGCCATCATGCTGTAACGTGAGCTATTTATGGGAGACTAAATGAGAACACCTACTGTAGTCTGGCAGTTTACCATTTTTTCTAGCCACCAGAGAGACCACTGAAAACAAAGGAAAAAATGCATGACCTATACAGAACATCATTATGACACATAGAAAATAATGCATCTTTAACATAAATAATGATAATATTTAAGAGTTGGGTTAGGAGAGAATGAGAATGCCAATTTAAAGTCATAATTCCCAGAGAGAAACATACTTTCTTTTCTGATTTAATGTGTTGGGGCCATGTCAATTAAAAGAACAAATTGTTATTGATCATTGTTGTAATTGTGAATCTTTACAATTTAGGCATTTTCTGTTCTGTTGATGAAGAATAGTGATTAAGCTTGCCAGACTAAACTATTGATTTAGCTTGTTTGAGACATATTAACTCATGTAAGACACAGATTAGCTATTGTACATTTACACAAACTCTATGGAGCTGAGATTCCCAAACAGGATCTTGAACTGTGTTTATTCACATGCAAACCACTCATGATCCAGTCTTGTCAGTGTCTCAGAGTGCATCTCCATCTCTGAAATTTATTTAAACATTTGAAAAAAAAAAAAAAAGTATGCTTGAAGGTTTGAACATTTAAGAGTCAAGAATTTAAGTCATAAATATTAGTATTATATCTTGAAGTATAAAGTATTGCATTATTTGATAAAATATTTTTTATTTTACTCTACAATTGCAATTTACTTTAATATATACTAATATATATTAATATCTTTCAATTTTTATAATTAGAGTTAAAACTATTATTATTATAATCATTATTATATTTGGTTGTGTTCCTAAAAACCCAAATATGAATGTAATGTGGACCGTATCACAACTAAAAAGAGCTTTGAATCAACTTTAAAAGTTAAAATACATACAGTACAGACCAAAAGTTTGGAAACATTACTATTTTTAATGTTGTTGAAAGAAGTTTCTTCTGCTCATCAAGTCTGCATTTATTTGATCAAAAATACAGAAAAAACAGTAATATTGTGAAATATTATTACAACTTAAAATAATAGTTTTCTGTTTGAATATACTTAAAAAAAAAAAATATTCCTGTGATGCAAAGCTGAATTTTCAGCATCATTACTCCAGCCTTCAGTGTCACATGTAACATCCAGTCTATCACATGATCATTTAGAAATCATTCTAATATTCTGATTTATTATGAGTGTTGGAAACAGTTCTGCTGTCTAATATATTTAAATATAAATATATAATATTATATTATAAATATATAATATAAAAATATATAATATATAATAAAAGGTTAAAAAGAACTGCATTTATTCAAAATAAAAAAATTTCTAATAATATATTTTCTTTACTATCACTTTTTATCAATTTAACACATCCTTGCTGAATAAAAGTATTGATTTTATTTTAAAAATAAATAAAGAAAAAACATTACTGTTTTTACATTGACCCCAAATTACTGACCAGTAGTGTATATTGTTATTACAAAATATTTATATTTTAAAAACATAGCTTCTTTTTTTTTTTTTTTTTTTTTTTTACTTTTTATTCATCAAAGTATCCTTAAAAAAGTATCACATGTTCTGAAAAAATATTAAGCAGCAGAACTGTTTCCAACTTTGATAATGAATCATCATATTAGAATAATTTCTACAGGATCATGTGATAATGATCCTAAAAATTCAGCTTTGCATCACAGAAATAAATGATAATTTAAAGTATAATAAATTTAAAAACAATTATTTTAAATTGTAATAATATATCACAATATTACATTTTTTTTCTCTATTTTTGATCAAATAAATGCAGGCTTGATGAGCAGAAGAAACTTCTTTCAAAAACATTAAAAATAGTAATGCTTCCAAACTTTTGGTCTGTACTATATGTGTTGATAAATGATTGAAATATTTACTTGAAGTACCCCCTAAATTAGGTTTGGGAACCTCTGCTTTTGTGCAGAATGATAAAAGACACAGATAAAGCATCTATTATATTAGACAATAATTTGAGAATGGGACACCATACTTGGCTACACGTCACTCACTCACTCACTCACCAAAGCATCTAATGTGCATCTTTCACCCTTCATTATATTTCATTAGAGCAAAAAGGTCAGAATACAATGGACTGAACGTACTCAAACTTATCATTAAACCAATAAGATTTCACGGTGGGAGGGGCTAGCCAAATAAAAAAAAAAAAAAAAACTGTAGGTCATTGCAGCCATGGCTGGTTAATGCAAAAATATTCATTCCTTATCAACGTGTAAACCCCTGCCACCAATATATTTTTAATAATTATTATACACTTTTATCATAGTTTTATCTGAGCCTGCAAACACTAACCCGTCCAGTTCTGATTCACAGTTTCCCCTCTATGTCAATTTATACGACATAAATCATTCTGTTAGGCTTTTAGGTCTAACTCTGGCAAAGAGTAAGCCGATCAACAAACAAGACCCCTGAGCCGAGTGCCAATCACTAAAATAATGATAATGTGAATAATAAACACAAAGTAATAACAATAATGGCACACTTCCCATGAATCTGCGGTAAGTGGGGATTGTCAGTGAAGCGTGATTCAAGCAAACATCTCACTTGCCAGTAAATTACCCTAGAGAAAGCATCCCACCTGCAGAAAGAGAGAGAGAGAGAGAGAGGATAGGAAGATAGACAGATTTATTGGGAAGAGTGTAAATATTAATTTTGATCTCATCTCATGGTGTGCAAGGACTTAATTTCCCTCATTTGCATATAATTGCGTCCCGTGGGATGGCCCGCAAGGCATGACTCACAGAGCGAGATGCTGTTTTGGTCGTTGTGGTGACGAACGTTGCTCATCAGTCTGGCTAAAACCTTGCAGTGTGATGAGGCGTGCAGGAGGAGTCTGACAGAGCATGCTCAGTACACACCCATGAATTTCAATGAAGACCGGCCCATTCACCTTCTGTCCTGTGGCAGTTCCAGCATGACACATGCTGATTAGCAGAGCTCTGTAAAATGAGACTGAATTATGTAAATGCAATGATTTATAATACATCCAATCTGACTGGGCAATCTTGCAATCAAGCCTGCAGTTCTCGGTTTTAGTTATTTACATGACTCTTATTCACCCGCCAGCTTGTTTATGTGAATTTGTAAATCAATTCAGGGGCATCATGCAGATCTATATCTGTTTGTTAATTTACTTCGGAATATAAACATTTACTTTCCTCAAGTCGTTTTACATGCCTGCACAAAGCGCACAGAACTATTCCTCAGTGGCACATGGTGCATTCATGCATTCAGAGAGAAGAACAGAGAATTTTAAACAACCCTTCAATCACCTCTCACACACACACACACACACACACAGGCACACAGTAAAATCAGTGATGCTTGGTTTACAAAATGTCTCAAAAATGCTTCTGCCACCCAAATCCAATGAAAACACCTTATCGACACGAGGACTTTGGCCAATAGAGCTGTTTAGCTAATGATCCGAATTTAACACTCAGTAATAATGAAACTCAAGGGTAAAGAACAAAGGACATTGAGGCCTAATCCAGAAACAGCATTCACACATTTATTCGCAGCACACAAAGATCCATTAGTGGGTGCCAGGAATGTTATATGACTGTTGGATGACCAGAAGGAGTTGTGCTCACAAACGGAGGGAGAATAATTGTGCTAATGAACAGAAAGGAGGGATGAGATGCAGACGAGAGTGTGGCAGATGGCTATGGCGAGCTGCTATTAGAGAATGAAGGACTGACTCGATGTGCTCATGAAAGCTAAAAAAGAAAATCGCTGTATCTGAACACGTTCAGTCAGAATTTACATACAGATAATTGTATACAAGCAGACACACACGTAGTCATACTCAAACTATGTCTCAGGATGCAAAAGCTACAGCTCATTTATGTGGCAACTTGTGCATTTGCATGCAAAAAAAATCACCCAACTATCATCACAGATAAGCAAACGTCACTGAAACTGTAATAAAATACTTTAAAACATCTGAGATATGGGGTCTCAGTCTGTTCAGCATGCATGGAAGCTTTTTGAATTTGGATTAATGTGAAATAGTGCTCCAGAGTCAGGCAGGTACTGTGTAATATATGTATTATGCAGCTCAGAGGCACAGTGTTACATTTTTGACCAATGCATGAAGTCAAAAAGAAATCATGTTTAACTGCCTCTAGTGTATGCAGAATAATATTTGATGGGATGTTACATAGCCAAATCTATTGCATGCAGAGCATGGCTGGTGGGTGACAAATAAGTAGTTAACCTAAATATACAGTAAAAAAAAAAAAAATACTGTAAAATACTGATACTGCAAAATATTGTAAAAAAAAATGTAAAATAAAAAATTATATGCTGATTTGGTGTTTAAAAAACATTTCTTATTATTATTGGTGATGAAAACAATAATTGTTTTCAGGATTCTTTGACTGCTAAAAAGATCAAAAGAACAGCATTTATATGAAATCGAAATCATTTGTAACATTGCATTCACTCTACCTTTTGTGCACCCTTGCTGAACAAAAGTAGGCTATTAATTTCTTTCAAATAAATAAATCTTGCTGACACAAACATTTGAATGTTAGTGTACAATGTCCTGCTTTGCAAATAATAACTAACTAATAAAATGATAAATTTAAAATATATTTATCAGGGTTTTTTAATAACTTTCTTTTGTGGATGATTTAAATAAAAAATTAATAACCCATTATACTGGATTAAATTAAAAAGTCTGGCTGTTTTCAAATTGAAACATAAAAAAAAAATCCATATTGTTGATGATGTCAGCCTACATATTGGCCACGTTAAACACCACACAGTGTTTAGTTCCTGAACGAATCGAATGTTGGGATGATCAAGTGACTCATAATAGTTGCTACTCTTACTAATTTTAGAATATTTTTCTATGGTAGAAATAGGAAGAGTAGGCTAGTGTGTGGTTTCGAATTCAGCAAATGTACTAAATTCCTGAAAAAAATCAGTATTTTGAACAAGTCGACAAGTCGGATAAATCAATCAATTATTTATTTAAAGATCTATTTTCGCCATCTACCTGTGTCTGAGGAGTAGAATCCTAAGCTCTTTAATTCAAGCTGATGAGGTGTTTACACTCAACAAGCCACACGTTTCTGTCACTGAATCGTTTACTGGAGTCCCAACGAACTGGAGAGGAGAGCTAACGAGGTGTCAACTCCCAGATGCTTGCTCATCATAGAGGAAGAAGAGTGGAAAGAATAAAAGAGAGAGAAAAACAGAGAGAAAGAAAGAGCATAAGTTAGCAGAGGGTGGACAATGGATGACATTGTGTGAGAAGGTGGCAAGAACAACAAAGAGAAGAGAGGAGGAGAGCGACTGAGAGAAGAAGACGACTGTTAATAAACTTTAGTTTATTAACACTACCACATCAGCTGGCGCAGTTAGTGCCATCTGGTGTAATGGCCTGGGTGCCATGCGCCCGGAGGCAGATGGTACCCGTTTTACTGTTCATTATTACACCATCAGCATGTGCATATGGCAGACGAGTACGGTCTGCAAAACCCTGCCTGGCAATGTACAATTTTTTTTTTTATTATTTCTGAAAAAAAGTCTCTTTTGCTTACCAAGGCTGGATTTATTAGATGTGAAATACAGTAAAATAGTAATATTGTGAAACAGTATGACAATTTAAAAGAATTGTAAGGCCTATCTAATTTAACATGTTTTAAATTGCTATTTATTCCTGTGATAGAAAGCTGAATTTTCAGCAGTCATTACTCCAGTCTTCAGTGTCACGTGATCCTAAAGGAAGCATTCTAATTTGCCGATTTGGTGCTCAAGAAACACTTCTTATTATCAATGTTGGAAACGGTTTTTGCTGCTTTTTGTGGAAACTATGGTACACCACCATTTTAAAGTTTTGGGTAAAAAAAAAGGAAAGGAATATAAGTAATACTTTTATTCAAGGGTGTGTTAAACGTTGACAGTAAAGTCATTTATAATGTTAGAAAGATATTATATTTCTAATTCATTCTGTTCTTTTCAACTTTTTATTTTCTATAAAAAAAATAAAATCCTGGAAAAAAGTATCAAATAAATATCGAGCAAAAAATAAAATATAATAAAACAGTTTTCAACACTGATAATAATAAGAGCCATTATTAGTAATTGATCAATAATAATTGATAATAACTGAGCACCAAATAAGCATATTAGAATGCTTAATAAAAAATAATTATATTGTTTCATGGTGAGCATATTTTTCTAAAACAAAAACAAACAAACAAACAAAAAATAGTGTACTTCACCCCTACACACACACACACACTCACACACACATGGGACAGTTAGATCAAGATTTAAAGGATCTCATTGCAAATAAACACAATCAAGCCACAATAATCTGTTGAATATTTATGACGAGATTGAGCTTTATAGTGTGTTTAGATCAAATTTTCTCTTCACTGAGCTCATGAATGTGAGTTCTCAGATGCTCTATTAATTTTTGAACTTCTCCAAAAAAAACAAAAAAAAAAGGCTTGTGTTGGCTAAAGTGTCCCCCGTCAATAAAACTCTCCCATCACAGATTGCCGTCTAATCCAGGTAATAGCCATTAAGCTGCCTTGTCTGAACACAAATAAACTTCACTCCACAAGCCAAATGTGCCAGAGACATTTTTGGATTCAACAACACCCAGAGGAATAACTGAACCCACCAGACAAACCTCAGTCCTCCCAGGCTGGGGAAACTGGGGAAAAGTGGCAGGTTGTCATGAATATTCATTATACAGTGTTTCCTGCATGTCTATGAGAACAAGACAGAATATGGTGTGGATTTCTAATGGGATAATGAGGATCATCTGAAGGGTCCATACAAGTGGCCATTTTGGAAGATAGACTATTCCTGTTTACATTAGGCATAAAAATCCTCCTTAATCCTAAATAATCCTCCGCCATCTGATTGTAAAGCAATCTTATACAAATCAGACTGCCAAAGCCATTCTCCAGAGCAATGGCTATAAAATAACTCAAGATAGACTTTTATGTGTAGTTTAAATAAGATTAAGCAGCCCACAAGGCATAATAAGCTTTAGCTATAAAACAAGTTTTTAACTGGTGAATTTTAGCAGCACAAAAACATTTAACTTTCATAACATTCATTACATTGTACAAAAGCCTTTTTCCATATTAACTGGGTCATGGGGAATAACATTTTCTTGATCTTTTTAAATAAAAAAGTACTATGAATTGTACTATAAAAAACACCGAACTTTATAACACATAACTCTGCTAAATACCATTTATATATATATATATATATATATATATATATATATATACAGTATATATGCTAAATTCCAAAACGCTCAACTTTTTGAATACAGAGGCCTATACCAGTGCAACACAACAGCCAAAGGCCCCCTAAAATTATACATATTAAGTCATTGTAGGCCCTTTAAAAAAAATTTAAAGTGTACCTTAGTTGATTTCATTTAATGTTTTGATTGTTTTTTTTTAAGAATTTTAATATATTAAAATAAAATTCAAAAATAAATCTAGCTTTTCTCAGATTTACTTTTGGTTCTGCTTTGAGCATGATGTATTTATTCTTTCTTTCTCTCTTTCTGTCACAATCACCAGCTGGAGTACCTATAAACTCCACTAGAGGGCACTCCACCTCTGACTCTTGCCACTCTATCCCAAACTACATTTCCCATGATCCTTTGCCAGACTCATCCTCTCTAATTGCATTCACCTGTATCTTGTTTCCTCATCATTCTCACCCTATTTAAAGCCTGGTTTTACATACACTCATAGCTTAAAATTGTTAGCCTTTGGTGTTCCGTAGTTCCTGGTTCATTGTTAGCCTTTAGCGTTCCTAGTAGTGATGGGCAGAGCGAGGCTTCATGAATCACTGAAACAGTTGAAGGAAATGTGCCTAATTGTGTCACGCTTCAAAACAATCAGACACAGATTTCCACTCTGACACCTAGTGGTCACTTGCTCGTGTTGCTCTGCCTTGACAATTACTTACGAATGATAACCTATGTTGTTTATGTCAAACAATAAATTGTGTCCACATCATTGTAACAGCAATTAAATTTTTTTTCTTTTTCTTATAAGATTTATTTAATTTTTTAATAATGTGCTGTGTTTTTAACGTGTCTGACAACTACATGAGCTTGATTTTGTAACCTTTAAGGTCATCATTGTTAATAATTGTAGGTTATTGCTTTTTTCATAAGAACTGAACATTAATAAAAGAAATCAAGCCACACAAGATGTCTCATTTGTTATATTGTGATTTTTATTTATTAATTTTTTTGGCCGATTGTCGGTCGAAACACTTGTGAACAGCACCGAAGCTTTATTTAACCTAGAATCACACAAAAGTGTTTTGAAACATCTATGCTTCTGGATCTTGACACTGCATCGAAACATCAGTTTCGCGTCAGTCATCCCTAGTTCCTAGTTCCTAGCCTTGCCTTATTTTTTGACCCTGGACTGTTATCTGGTTTTGTGATCATTTGCTGCCTGCCCTGACCATTGCTCATTTATTGGATTACTCTTTTGTCTGCCCTGGATTATACCTGTTTACTGCTGTTTGACCCTGCCTGTTTTGACCACTCTTGCAATAAAGCCTGCATTTGGGTTCTCAACTACGCTTTCAGGCCTCCCACGTTACACTTTCTATCTATTCTATTACACTTTCTATTCTATTACACTTTCACTATTCTATTACAGTTAAATAATGTGATAATTCATTGACATTGTTATCATGTGTCAAAATATAGTTTTTTTTAAATGAAATGTGTGAGTGTGTGTGTGACATGCTCCATCTTTTTCAGTCACTTTGAACTAAACAATACATTTAGAATTATATGTATTATGAGTAAAAATTACATCTTGGCTAACATTTAAATGATGTCAGAAGTAGTTTGGAGTAGAAACATAATAATAGCATTAAAAAGTTGAAATGTTCCTCTTTACTGGTGCATAGAACCCAACGTGTGTTTTTGGGTCAAAGTGACTCAAAATGATGTAGCAGTTCACAATTATGAACCCCATTCTGATGAAACCTTCACAAACCCAAACTTCCCTATTGAAAGACCAGGATCAGAAATTAAAATGCTGATCCAGACTGGTTTATGCTGTTTTGTACTGGTAAGCTAGAGTCCTTACCAGGTCAAGAAAATATGATCATATTACCCAAATTTTCAGTCTCTGCACTGGCTACCTATTAAGTTCCATATCAGTTACAAATTATTATTACTTACCTATAAGGCCCTAAATGGTTTAGCTCCTGCGTACCTAACTAGCCTTCTACCACACTACAATCCATCATGCTCCCTAAGGTCACAAAACGCTGGACTTTTGGTAGTTCCTAGGATAGCAAAGTCCACTAAAGGAGGTAGAGCTTTTTCACATTTGGCTCCCAAACTCTGGAATAGCCTTCATGATGATGTTCGTGGTTCAGACACACTCTCTCTGTTTAAATCTAGATTAAAAACACATCTCTTTCGCCAAGCATTCGAATAATGCATTTCATAATTTGTGACTGCAGTTGTATCTGATCAAATGCACATATTATTATTCTTTAGCTTGGGTTAAACTAATTATTTTTTGCTAAAATGCTAATTATGTCTATTTGGTTCTCTGTTTTTCCACTGGATTTACATCCTGTGGTAACTAGGATTCACACAAGCTCCAGTCTGGATCCAGAACACCTTGAAAACAGATGATGCCAACCCCTCAGAGGACCTCAGATGATGCTAACCCTGAAACAACATACAGAACTAACAAATATTGATACCTACTTTGCAATCACATAATAATTGCTGTTAATAGTGTTCATCGTATGGTTGACTACAGCTCATTTTAACATGTAGATACAGAATACCAACCAAAAAAAATCCAGAAAAAAACACATATAAAGGTTAGAAATTGATTTGATTTTTTAGTGAGTGAAATAAGTATTTGATCCTCAAGCAAATCATGACTTAGTACTTGGTGCAGAAACCCTTGTTGGCAAGCAAAGAGGTATGAGTTTTTTGTAGTTGGTAACCAGGTTTGCACACATTTCATGAGGGATTTTGATCCACTTCTCTTTAGAGATCCTCTCTAAATCCTTAAATGGTTAGTTCACCCAAAAATGAAAATTAGCCCATAAATTACTCATCTTCAAGTCATCCTAGGTGTATATGATCTTCTTCTTTAAGACAAATCCAGTCAGAGTTATATAAAAAATTGTCTGTTTAATGCCACTCAGCGGGTGTTGCAGTGTTTCAGTTCAAAAGAAGTTAATTAAAAAGTGCCCATCAGGAGGACTTTGTTCACCCACCGGAGCCATTTGAGACACTTTTTTTTTTAAAGCATGGGCGCTATTTATTTAATTTCTTTTGGACTGAAGCACTGCAACACCCCTGAGAGTCGTGAAACAGCTTGAAAGATCAACACTGACTGGATTCGTCTGAAAGAAGAAAGTCATATACACCTATGATGACTTGAGAGTTAGAAATGTATGCGCTAATTTTTATTTTTGGGTGAACTAAGCATTTAAGGTTTCTTGGCTGTCATTTGGTTACTCAAAGTTTCATATCCATAGATTTTCTATAGGATTGAGGTCTGGAGACTGGCTAGGCCACTCCATGACCTTAATGTGCTTCTTCTTGAGCAACTACTTTGTTGCCTTGGCAGTATGTTTCAGGTCATTGTCATGCTGGAAGTCCCATCCATGACCCATTTTCAGGAAAGGAGGTTCTCGTCCAAAATTTTACAGTACATGGCCTTGTCCATTTGCCCCTCAATGCAGTGAAGTCGTCCCATACCCTTAGCAGAAAAACAGCCCCAAAGCATAATGTTTCCACCTCCATGCTTGACTGTAGGGATGGTGTTCTTGGGATCATTGTCAGCATTTCTCTCCCTCCAACACGGCGAGTCGAGTTAATGCCAAAGAGCTCATTTTTGGTTTAATCTGGCCACAGAACTTTCTCCCAAGCCTTTTCTGAATCATTTTGATTTTCTTTGGCAAACTTTAAATGGGCCTGTACATGTGCCTTTTGGAGCAGGGGGACCTTGCGGGAGCTGCAAGATTTCAGCCCATTGCGGCGTAGTGTGTTACCAATGTTTTGCTTGGTGACTGTGGGTCCCAACTGCCCTAAGATCATTAATAAGCTCCTCCCATGTAGTTCGGAACTGATCCCTCACCGTTCTCATGATCATCCTTACCTCAAGAGGCAAGATCTTGCACGGAGCTCCAGACCGAGGCCGACTGATGGTTGTTTTGTATTTTTTCCATTTCCGAATAATCGCAACAGTTGTGTCCTTCTCACCAAGCTTCTTGCTGATGGACTTGTAGCCAATTCAAGCCTTCTGCAGATCTACAATCTTGTCTCTGATATCCTTTGACAGCTCTTTGGTCTTGCCCAAGATGGTGGGAGAGGTTGGAATGAAAGTCATAGATTGTTTGGACAGTGTCACATAAATCTGTAGCCAGAATTCTTGCTGATGGTAGGGGATCAAATACTTATTTCACTCACTGAAATGCAAATCAGTTTCTAACCTTTATTTAATGTGTTTTTCTTTCTGGATTTTGTGGTTGATATTCTGTGTCTATCCGTTAAATTAAACCTACAATAAAAAAATAAATAAATACAGACCCTTTATTTTTTTTGTAAGTGGGCAATCTTACAAAATCAACAAGGGATCAAATAAACATTTTCCCCACTGTAGGCCTCATCAGTAAGTTTCAACTACTCCATCATCTGCTCAAAACTAGTATGTTCCTCTAACTTACTGTATATATTACCATTATAATGAATAATATTAAAAAGAAGATAATTCCATGATTCCCATTTAAACTGAAAGCGATTTAAAATGGGGAGAAAAACAGACTGAAGTAGCTTCCTCTCTTTTTAAAGGAACAGTTAACCAGAATAAAAAAATAAAAAATAAAAATAAAAAAGAATTTACTCACACTCAGGCCATCCAAGATTTATTTCTTCATCAGCAGGTTTGGAGAAATTTAGCATTAAATCTCTTGCTCACCAGTGGATCCTGCAGTGAATGGAGTCCAAACAGCAAATCGACATTTTAAACTTTAAACCATAAACTAGCTAAAACACTAATCCTTGATCCATAATATTACTTTCTCCAGTTGTAAAGAAACTTTCTCTGAGAATTATCAATTATTTATAAATGAAAACCCATGCAACAAAAGTAAAATCAAACTTAAAATTTAAACAGAAGCTCAGAGAGTAAGAAGTATCACCCACAAGTGAATCAGTTGTTTTTACAATACACAATTAACATCTACATAGTTGCACATAATGTGTAGTATTAGCCTACATTCATATATTTACGTTGTTAGTATACATTGTGTAGCTTTCACCTGCTCTACATCGTTGGTTAAAATTGCTCTGCATGCACTCAAACAGTATAAACACTCAAAACCTCATGACCAGTGTAGGCACAGAACATTATGAATGTTATCTTTCTAATTCAGACAGGGTTTAGAGAACTGCAACAAGTCAGCAACGCTTCCAGTAACACCCCTGCTGGCTGGCAAACAGAGGAAATCTCAACGCATGAGGATAAAACATTCAAAGGCTCCAAAGTCACTGAGCTAGGACATCCGCTGGGCTGGCACATGCTTCAAGTAACAAGTAGTTTTTAGAAATGTGATGCTTTTCTTTGTTTTTGATGGCCGCTTCTTGAATTGAGAACAACAGATGAACGTTTCAGTTTATGTTTGTGAAACTAGAATAGCGATTCATTGAATCGTTTGTCTACAGGTGACTGGAAAACATCACAAAAATCCAACCGATTGCTCAGCCAATTTATTTTTCATTAATCTATGGTTTAGAGTTATACTGTTCCATACAAATCAACTGTTGCAAAGTAAAAATGACCTCAGAGGACAGTACTGTACTGTAATATTGTTTTGTACAAGTTTCTCAGAGAATGCAAAAGTTTTATGAGCAAACGCTAAGTTATTTGGGGGGAACACAAAAGGTCTAGGTGCAAACAAGTTTTTGGGGAATACAAAAGTTTCATAAATTATAAAAATAAATGTTTTACTCATCACCACATCCTCTGTACCAATATAACATATTCAAGTATAGCAAGGGTATAGGTCCAGATATTAAGGAATGCGTGAACTATAAAATGTATATCCTACCATAAATGCAATGTCATTTATTTTGGATAAAAGTGTCTCCCAGAAGCATAAATGTAATATAATAGCCTAATTTACAAAATCACTGTGTCAAGTTTTCTTCAACGTTGTCTGGGAAAGTGTAGGTTTAGCAGGAAGTTGAGGTTTGTGGTTGTGTACAGTATATGTGCTCGTAGATACATACAGTTTCTCTTGTTTGCGTACATATATGTATGTTAATAACCGTCGGTTTGTGGCCTCAGCAGCTTTGGCTCGACCACACCTGGGTCTGTCAGAGAGGATTACACTGCTGCCAGCAACATCACCAGTGCAAAGAGGATTTAGAAATTATTTCCCAACTCCACCAGCACACTTTGACTTAATTTATTGGAGCTTTTCCACCAAATTGAATGAATACATAGATAACATTAATCAAACGCTGAAAGGCAAAGACTGTTAATGTGGAAAATGGCAGAACTGACGTGATTTGACCATTTTTAGTCAGCATGAAATCAAAATTCTATTTATTTACTTTATTAATACACATTTCTGGTCTTAGTGAACTTGAATGGTTACTACAGTTGTTCCCCAATAGTTAGCATGGTAATTTAAGTCAGTATTTATTTATATACAGTAAATTGGTAACAATAATACTATATGATAAATTCTCCCAACAATGAAAAAATGTGCTGAAAATGTACTCACCCTCAGGCAATCCAAAATGTAGAAGAATTTGTTTCTTCATCGGAACAGATTTGGATCAATTTAGCATTACATCACATGGGTGCCATCAGATTGAGAGTCCAAACAGCTGATATAAACATCACCATAATTCACAATGAAGTCAAAAAACAAATCTATCAAGGTGGTTTAACTTCAAGCTGTCACTTCTGGCCAAAATATGTTACAAACGCGTAGCTTGTGGATTACTTTCATGTTTATTATTGTGATGTTTTATCAGTTGTTTAAACTTTCATTCTGACAGCACCCATACACTGCAGAGGATCCATTGTTGAACAAGTGTAATGCAAATTTTTATTTTCCTTTAAAATGCCTTCAATGATGCAAAGCTTAACACAAATACAAGAATGAATCTGCAAATGTATAAATACAACAGCAACAGCTAAGGCACAAGATTTAATCCCATTTCTCCAGTGCTTCTGCAGCATTCTGACCTCTTGCTTTTGTGTGAACTCTTTTCCTTTTTATACATTTGACTCATTCCAAGAGTGCTCTCAAGTAAACCACTAACCAGGTGAGAGGGAAAGAGAAATATGAAGCATGTCGGGCAGCTCTCAGTGGGTTTTTGAAAAGACTATTATGGCTACCATTGCATTTTGTGAGCATTTTAAATGATACCTTTGAGTGTCCTTCATGTGGCCTGAGAGGTGATGTGGCTTTTAATATTAGGCCTACTTTTATTTTACATTAGCCATATGTTTAGACACTCTCAATAAATGTGTGCATGTGTCATAAAAATGTTGTAATTTTGAATGCAGCATGTCTATGTCTGTGTGTAAGTGTGTGTGTGTGTGTGTGTCCTGAAGATGGTTTGGTACAGTTTCTTTCGGCAGCAGCTACAGGCTCTTGTACAGTGAATGTAATGGAGCGGAAAATGCACTCGGCTGCTTTATTCGACACAACTACATCACCAGCGGGAAATCTCCACTTTCATCTGCTTCTCAGATACACACATGAACTACAACACCTGCCCACAGATCAACTGATGTTTGATCTTTGCAGCACATGCATGTCATCAACATACCTGAACAAACTCACATAAGGAATACAGATCAGTGCTCACATTTGGCCCCATTATTCATCAGCACACTTAACCAGAACAATATGAAAACCTTAATATAGGACTCTTTTTCAGGATTCTTTGATAAATAAATAAAAAGTTCAAATGAACAGTATTTATTTAAAATAGAAATGTTGTAACATTATAAATCATCTTTATTGTCACTTTTGATCAATTTTGATCAAACTTTTAAACAGTAATGTACACGACACAATCTTTGAAATATGCCAGTTTAGTAATCTAATTAATTTTGGTGCATTAGGATAAAATATTCACCTATGTAACATCTTCAAATTTTATATTTTTTAATAGTAATAATATACACAGAGAGATATAAAAATGTCAAATGGAGTTAACTTAGGTTAAGATGCTCCCTTTCAAAGTGCCAGCAGAAAATTTCAAATAGTTTTCAGAGTTCAGAGTGTACATCATAAGGATTTTTCACTATGCTGTGATTTGTCGTCATCAGAGATATCAAAGTATGACTTAACAGGAAGCAGGAACGTCCTTCATCACACCACAGCCCCCTCTGTGTTCATGTTTCTCTCAGACCCGGTCTCCTTTTTTCCATCTGCTTCAAAATGAATACCCCCTACCCTTCCATTTAAACACACACACTCACACTCAGATGTAAAATGCTCTCTGTGAGAGGCCAGTCGACAGATTACATGTTGAGCAGAGGCAATTTGCTGACAGAAAAGCCTGAACATTTCAATCATCTCTAGGAAGACGGATGACAATACTTCACCCGCACTCATGCACCTGACCCTCCGGCCCTCTCCTCTTCCTTCTTCAATGAGCCACAAAATTGAACCTGCACAAATCTGTCTCATCTTTTCTTACTATAAATGACGCCATTCATATGGGGATGGTGTTGCCTGATCTTTGAAACCTTTCATTTAAGTTCAGGCTGTCTCTCTCCATCACAGATAGGATTTCATTTTTGATCATGACACTGAAAACATCAGGGTGGAGAGTGAGATGAATCGGTTTTAAAAAAAAAAAAGGCAACCACAGGGTCTCACTGCACCTTTTATTTAATTTTTATTTAATTTTAAGACAGACAGACAGAAAATTACAGCAGACCTTAATTATTTCTTAGTTCTTTAATAAGGAGTCCAATAAGTGTTGTTATACATGAAATAAATGTATGCTCCTAGTGGACACAACTGAAGTGGACCATTGATATACAGCATATAGGCATAATATATTCACAACAAATATATTCTCAGCTATATTAGTAGTTGTCACTATTCACATTCAGCGATGTACAATTATATTATTTCGATGCAGGAATATTGCATTAGTCACCGAGAAGAGAGCACCTTTCATTTACTAGTAATACACCAAATACATTTAATGTAATACTATAATAAGAAAACTAAAATAATACATATTTCCAGTATTTCCATTTCCATGTATCAAAAAGGAAAAACAACATGGTAATAAAATGGAATAGATCTCCATGGAATGTTTATGAAATTGCTGAGTATGGAAAAATCGAATAAATGTTGGGGGACAAAAACAGTTTGCGACAAGTGGTAATGTACAGCGAAATCCACAGTGACTATCAATAAATAAGGATTAGGTGTTCACAGTCCCAGGCCAGGCGAGTCCGGTCAGCAAGACTGAGCAGATATGGGGCATATGGTGGCACAAGGGTGGGCATGAGGTGAAACAGACCGTCCCTGCTTGTCTGAAGCGGAAATAAGGTCTGATTTAATTCAAGCGATCTGCACAAGTGCTTGCCATCTGCACCTCTATACAGAATGATTTCAATTTCAAAGAAATTAGACTTTTAAAGGGCCCATCCACCATTTTGAGTATTGTCTAAGCTTTATCATATATAAAAACATTTTTTAAAGTCTGTATGGTGTCGTTTCTTTCGGGAAACCAAGCAAGGAGCCCTCACTGAGGTCAGAAACTTGACCCATTAAAACTTGAAATCAACATCAATAGTAGCCTGCCAGGCTTCTTTGTTGTAAACAACTACTGAAATAACATCATTAGCACAAAAATGATTTGTTGCGAGCAAGTGCAGCATATCCTCTCTCAGTGTCAAATTTACTGGATGGAAGCCTGCTGCAAATGTGTTGGTAAATATTTCCGTGATATGCTGCAAAGCTAATGTAAATGCATCATCGGTTCACGTCAACCAACTTAAATCTGATCCAACATAAATCAGTATTTTCTATTTCTCGTTGTTGTTTTAGATTATATCCTAGACATTTCGACTGCCTGGAATTTCTTCCCTTTACTCCTAAAGCAAAAATTATAGAATCAAATAATCTAATAATACATGGTTGACTGGATTTCATGTCATTGCAATGGAATTGCTGACTTCATATACCAAAGAAGGGCTCAAAGAATGAAGAGGAGCTTCAGTTGATGAAAACTTTTCACAACCTGATATAAGGCATACCGAAAGAGACCAAAAAGTGTCACTGTGAAGTGTAGCACACAACATGCAGCTGCATTTATATACAGTATATATGTAAAAATATATGGAAATCTTTTTGGCCAGTGAGCTACATCAGCTTCAGGTAAATCTACACTCAGCAGACAACAGAGAGTAGTTCTGGACAGTATAATATACTCTACAAATAGAGCAGATGCGATGAATCACTATTTACTCATATGATATCATTCAAAAATATAAATATATTCTTTTTTTCCGGAGAGGAAGTCAGGCTTTGGGGGGAAAATTGGAAAAGCTGCACTGACTTTATTAAAGCAACAGTTTGTAATTCAGGAATCTGTACCAGTAATACTTTGACTCATAAAGTTATTAGTTCCGGAAAACAGTTGATTTGACCCAGACAATCAGTATTACTAGAGAAATGGCTCTCTTCTTTGACACAAGAAAAATAACCTTAAATTTGTGGAGTTCAGTAACATATAAGTGTATTTAACTCGAAGATTTAAAAGCAGAAATAGAGTAATTTTTCACTTAGATTTTCCTACACCATTACGGTCAAAGTGACATTGTATCAAAATATGAGAGGGAAAATATGGGAATGACATGGTAGGTTAAGAAAAAGTATTTCTGAATTACTTGCGAGTTCGCTACATCTCTTGGAAATAATGCTTGGTGGACGCAATAACAATAGATAAAATGTCCCTTTGAGATCCATGTTGGAATCTCATAAAATGGCACTCAACTTTCTACCCAATAGGAACCCAGTTACACTACTGAGGACGTGTTACATGTTCAGACTCCATCAGTTCCAATGGGTCCACAACAGCTAGAGAAAACTAAGAACTTTGAAGTTTGAAAGCTCAAGGAATTCCTCCAGATGGTGCAAAGTTCCAACAGGTGTCAAGAGAATCTGAACCCTTCGAGTGGGCTCAGAAACACAGGACTTTCAGGAGTTCAGATGTACCTCATGCAGGTGCTCAGAAGTTCTGGAGTTCAGGTAGGTTCTTGTAGAGGTCCAAGGAGTCTGGGTTTGAGAAGGCCCCTCGCTGAGTGACGTCCTTACCTGCAATCACCTGCTTTACAGCAACTTCGACCTTCTTTCCGCTGATAGTGTACTGCAGGCAGAAGAAATGTGGAAAAGTACAGAAAATAGAAGCAAGTGAAAGAATGAACGTGCAAACTGAGCTCACTGGGATGTCTTTGGTCTCCAGTATCAAGGCTGGTACGTGTCGGGCAGAGAGAGCCACTCTGATAGCACCACGGATCTTCCCCACTAGCTCTTGACTGAAGGTGTTTTTGGGTCCCATCTTTAAGAACAGAATCACCCGCTCCTCTCCATCACTGTTGTACTGAGGGACACAAAGGCTGTCGGACACTTCCTCAAAAGCTTCCACTGGTTGGAGAGAGATGCCGTTTTACTATGTTAGTTAATGTTAATGTTAGCACACTCTAAATAATTATATATGTTGATCATTATTTTCATGGAATGGCCGATAACATGAAATTAATAATTTAATTCAGCAAGGATGTATTAAATTGATAAAAAAAAGTAAAGAGTTAAACATTTTTACAAAAGAGTTCCATTTCAAATAAATGCTGTTCTTTTGATCTTTTTATCAAAGTAAAAAAAAAAAAATTAAGCAGCTTCCAAACTGTTTTTTTTTATTATTTTTAAACAGGAAAAAATTGTGTTTATTTTTTTTCTCACCAATGTTATAAATTTCTGAGCTCCCAAAACGAACACCATTAGGATTCAAGGTTCCATCACTGAAAATATAGACAGAACAAATAATGCTTTATACCATAAACGGGCATTACTAATCTCAGAGTATCATAATACAGTAACAAAGCAATATAACAAGTACAAACAAAAGATGATGATCAAAATCTTCGATAAAACAAATCAGAACAAAAAGCGAGACTTACCTTCTCCCCAGCATGATGACTCCTCCCGTTTTTGGATTTATCTTACAGTAATCACCATGGGCCCAGACTCCTGAATGAGGAGATACACACAAATAAATGAACTGAGAAGGATATAATAGTTATAGAAAGAAGCAGCTACTGACGGTCTGAGAACGCTAATGAGGTTGAACTGTTCTGACTGGCCTTTTCCTACTTCTCCAAACTGACAGCAATAAGGCTTCAAGGAGATTTTTCGTGCTCACAAAAGCTGGCAGGTTCTTTTCTTCCCCTTTTTGCCCTCAGAAATCATTTAAATCAATACGGCGAAAAAGCTGCAGCATCTTCTGAACAAACCGAGGCAGCATGTTTGTTTTCCAAATCAAAGGGATGACTCGTTTTCTTTCTAAATCAGACACACTTCACTGTGACCACTTCACCAGTTAAGAGCTTTGAAGGAAGGCAGCAGACTGCATCTGTGAGCCTCTATAGGCAACGAGCAATGAGTCTAAAGCAATGCATTTTGCAATGATGCCCATAGTATCTTAAAATACTGCATATGGAGGCAGTTCACTAGATTTTGAAAGAGATCTAGGATGATGTCATGTGAAGGGTTACCTGGGAAAGTAGAAAAGTAGGCTTTGTGGTATTTGCTGCCATTCTCGTCATTCCAAAACTGAGTGGGCTGGCACGGGATGGGCTTCAAACACACCAACTCCCCACTCTCACCCCAAACAGACTTACCTGAAATACACACCAAAGACAATAATAGGTTTGTGTTTTACCATTGTTAAGGGGTAATACAGTAATAGTAATAGTAAACAGTAATACTGTGAAATATTATTACAATTTAAAATAACTTTTCTATTTAAATGTATATTTTAAAATGTCATTTATTTTATATGATTGCAGAACTTAATTTTCAGCAGCCATTACTCCAGTCTGTAGTGTCACACTGTCCTTAAAAGAAAAAGAAAAAATATTCAATCTAATATGCTGATTTGGACTGTGCTGCTTAATATTTTTGTGGAAACAATTATTTATTTTTTCAGGATTCTTTGATGAATTGAAAGTCTTAAAAGTATTAATATCTTTTTTTATTTATCCTTCTGACACCAGTATTTATATTTAACTTATTGTGAAACTAATCAAATCAGATTTCAGATTCAAAATTATTAATTTTATATTAAAATATAATAAAATAAAATAAAAAAAGACCTCCATGTCTTGACCATAAAATCATAGAAAACATGAGCTATGTCTCACCTTCACAGTTCCAGGACTCCACGGCCATGCCCAGATTTCGGGCCTGAATTTCCCCTCTGTAAACCGGCACCGTCATGTTCTGACCCATGAAGCATGAAATTATGTCTGTGCCACCTGAGGAAATATTAAAGACAGTTTATAAAGATAGGTAAGGAAATTTCACAGGTTTGGTGGTAGAAATTCAAAGACAGACATATTTTTTGTGTTTTAGAATATCTTCAGAACAGTTAAAAAAAACTCTAGAAATAGTTTACTTTGTGGAAACTGATGGGATGTTTTCATTAATGCAAACTTTTTGGCATAATTTGCTGATAGCTTTGTGCTCCAGTCTCCATTTATATGGATCACAGTTTCTATAGTGCAGCTCTTTCCTATAGATTGGTTTAGCAGACTCATTAAAATCAAAAAGAACAAGATGAACAAAGGTGCACAAATATCCATTTGGTCCAACAAACTCATGCTTTTTTCAGGAATGAAACTAGCTCACACGATATTTCTCAACAAATATAAAATGATTGTTTCGTAACCTCATCACGCCTCAAACAATCTTTTTAATGGCAGAGAAAAAGCCAAAAACACAAGTTATAAGCCATCAATGATGGAGAATAACTAAATAAAAGCAGTGACACTACCAAATTAACTACATTACATTCAAATTTGCCAGTCACAAACATTTATTTCCAAAAAGTTGCAGTTTTTATATTACACATTTGTGTATAACAAGGTCTGTTTAAAGTACCATTAACTGCATAGAAAATAGATAATACTTAAGATGCCTAGATACCTTAGATAATCCATAACAGATAAGATGAACTCAAAAACTAGCCATAAATGTGGATTTTAAGTAGCTTTCTCAGCAAAATCCTCTTCAAACATCTGCTCATCCATGACCGCAGTTGACCTGAAAGAACTGACTGAAGGCAATAACAGTTTGTGGGAAGTCGTGGCCTAATGGTTAGAGAGTCGGACTCCCAATTGAAAGGTTGTGAGTTCAAGTCCCGGGCTGGCAGGAATTGTGGGTGGGGGGGAGTGCATGTACAGTTCTCTCTCCACCTTCAATACCACGACTTAGGTGCCCTTGAGCAAGGCATCGAACCCCCAACTGCTCCCCGGGCGCCGCAGCATAAATGGCTGCCCACTGCTCCGGGTGTGTGCTCACAGTGTGTGTTCACTGCTCTGTGTGTGTGCATTTCAGATGGGTTAAATGCAGAGCCCAAATTCTGAGTATGGGTCACCATACTTGGCTGAATGTCACGTCACTTTCTAAGTTTACACTGACGCACAATATAGCGCCCCCTGTGGAAATGATGAGAAATGCAATGGGCACTTGTGTTAGGAATTGCATCGACACATTCTAAACCTCAACATCTAAATAATTATGCAACTAGAAGCAAGTGAATTCTGGTACTTCAACAGAGTAATTTTAGGCCTATAGTTCTTGAGTCACCCAATACAAATACTGAACCTACCACATATATGAGCAGCTCTGATGCTCGGTCAATTAAATGCAAACACAGAGAAGAGCGAGAGACAAGCAAAGAGAAAGGGGGGAGGGGGGGTAGATATTTGATATTGCAACCCAAAAGAAAAAGCAAGACAATCAATATTTCTAAATAATGAGGTTTTGTGGTGAAAAACAGGGAGATGTTGGTGTAAATAAAAAAAGGTATCAGTAATTGACAATTGTAATAGCTATAAAGTCAAATTTTAAAAGAGACAGAAAACAGGAGAGAAATAAAAAAGGCAAAAGTGAAAAAGGTTGCTGGGACAATAGATATATTGTGTATAGTGTGTGTATATGACAGATGGTAGGTGATATTGGGGGGTCTATTGGATTCATGTGATTCTGGGTGGCTGAAAGTGTTAAAGTTTCCTGCCAGCTGCCCCTCTGCGCTCAGGAGTCTGGCTGGCACAGTAACAGGAGCGGCAGGAAACATATGCTCTGCTTGACATTGGGGTCAAGGTCAAATCTGCCTTGGTTTGGCAGAGGTCGCGTATCTGAGCGGAGGCGGGTGCAGCGCTGATCACATAAAAAGCGGGTTCTCAGTATTTCAGAGGGTCAACAGGCTATCTGAGCTCAGAGCTAAAGACATGCATCGTGTTTCTTCAATGCTGTTTTCCAGCAGACATCTTTAGGTAGCCTGACATTTCAAAAACCACTGGAGTCAAGAAACGTCAGTCAAAGCCTTTTTCTGAAAAGTTATGAGGCTCATGAGCTCTGCAAACATGTTAGAATTCAAGGAGATTGCTGTCATGGTATCAAATGTGAGCCAAATTGCAAATCAAAGAGCCTTCATGGCAGACATATGCAAAAATGTATTCAGAACGTTTCATAATCTGTCACTCAGTTAAGACAAAAAGATTAGATTTTGTCTACTTTAGATTCACAATCGGATCAGTTTTTAACAATTATTACAAAAGTTTATTGACTTAACCCTTCCAAACATTTACCACGCTAAATCATAACCATTTTAACCATATATCAAAAATCACTCTCACAGACCTTTTCCTGGACTGTGCCCAGCTGGTGGAATGACCTCCCAATCTCAATTCTTACAGCTGAGTCTTTACTCATTTTCAAGAAACAGCTAAAGACTCATCTTTTTCGCCTGCACTTAACCAACTAACACTAGCACTTTTCCTTTTCTTGTCTTTTAATTAAAAAAAAAAAAAAAAACCTACCTAAGCGTTCTATACTAGACTAACTGAGACTAATGCCATTATAATTTCCAGTAATTTTCCATATAGTATAATATTATAGAATGGCTATACATGGCTATTGACCAAACCACATCAAATGGCGGAACTACCCATTTTATATAATATAAAATGTAAAGTAAATGTAATATAATAAATGAGCAAAGACTAAAAATATCACAGCTGTAGCCTCCTTGCAACAACTTATCCAGGAACAAGAACTGTACATAAGAAGTTAAATGACAAACAGCTCTGAAAGGTTCATTGTGAAGAACATGACTGTAGCAGGCTGCCGCTGACCTGCCATGAGAGCAAAGCTCATCTGGTGGAACCGCAGGGAGAAACTGGGCACAGGTGGTGTGTGAGAGAGACATGCTGCGAGACCCCAGTCACAAACACACACACACACGCACACAAAATCAGCAGTCCACCACAGCTGTTAACGCTGATGCTAATTTGTTTCCGCAGGGCCCTGCAGACATGAGATCACACTGCAACACACATGCACACACACACACTGTAGAGACAATCAGAGAGAGAGAGATTGATGAAGGAAGGAAGGAAGGAAAGGAAAGGAAAGGAAAGGAAAATGAAAAAAGGCAGATAAAAGAAAAGAATAGAATAAGATAGAATTAAATAGAATAGAACGTCCACCTGATATGGATCCCAGGAGCACATTGTTCTTAATACAGCTGTACACATACTCATAGCTCTGAGGCTTCAATGGAGATCCTGTAGAAAGGATTGTGTGGAGGGACTGCAGGCTGTGTGTGTTTACTGTGAATAGGCAAAAAAAAACAAAATCTATTAGTTAAAACAAAATAGCATTTCCTAAAGGAAATACTACAGCTTGCAAGGCCTCAAAAGAAGATCAACAACAATAAGCACATATATTTCAATTCAGATCGATGTCCCTACATTTCCATTCTGTAGAATGCCAGTTGATGTTGTCTTTAATACCTCAAACACACCAAGAGCTTCATCTTTAGAGGAGTTAGGGGATTAATATATTTGTTTTGCAATTGACATAGCACGCATTAAAACATTTTATTCAAATTAAAATGTTAAAATGTTAAGCGGAAATTTGATATGCCCCAAATTCTACCTTATATTATAAGCAGTCCTGAAGTATAAAGCTCAGCTCGCTGTCATCTATTCAGATTGCCTATAGTCCGGAGGCAGATGGGTATGCCTCACAGTGATCAGAATTATGAACCACGTTAAGCTGTGCTGAAATGTATGCAGGCAACATGCCAGGCCACCTGTCTGGGGTCCCATGTAGAGAGGGTCTCTCGCCCTGGTTATCAGAGCCAGTGCCACACCCCACAGGCTAACAGGTGTTACTCTGAAATGTCAAGCAGCCAAAGGAAGCAGTGGAGAGCCAGGAAGCACATTTCTGACCTCCCAACACACAATCCACTGAACCACACACATGCCAAACAAATAAATCCACTAACTCCTCCAATACCTCAAACACAACAAGAGCTTAATCTGTAAAGACGAAAAGCATTGAATATGAATATGAATTCAATGAAGTCAATGGCTACCAGCGACTGTTTGGTAACCTACATTCTTCAAACTACCTTATTTTGCATTCAGCAAACTCATACAGGTTTGGAACAAATTGAGGGTGAGTAAATGAATTTAGTAATTTAAAGCAATATCAATTTGAATTTCATTCGATCGCTCTCATGGCAGTCATTATGCATAAACTCCATCTTGCACTGTAAATTGCGAGTTAATTCACTTTCAGTTTGTTTAATTTTTGAATATTCACAAGCACGCATATGCAGTTTAGTGAACGAGTTAGGGGCATCTAGAGACTGCTGGGAAAGTGGGGAAATTAATGTGTACTAGGGGTGTCAAAAGACCAAAGTACTTTGGAAGCAAATTGAGGCTAAAAAAAAAAAAAATCATACATATACATTTATTATCTGGTGCATTTGCCTCACAGGTGCACATGAATAGTCAAACATGTGCAACAAAGTGCTTTCAAACAAGGTAAATTGTAGATTTGTAAATAATCAAATCTGTGCCCAAAAATGATGTGGCCAAAAAATCTGAACATTAGGCCTTGCAGTATGAATGTGCAGTGCTCGACAATGGTATTGGTATTGACTTCTGTAATATTTTATAGTGACAATCCTATTATGACAGAAAAAGTGGAGAAACGAAAGAGAGAAGACATAGGGATTGTAATTCAATGCAGCTCACCAGGTTTTAGATTTCTCTCCTCCAACACAGACAGCCATTTCGCTCCAGTCCCAAAAATCGTGATTCTGTCAGCAGATGATAAAACAAAATGGACAAAAACAGATGTTAACTATTAGGTGTATATTCTGAATGAATAAAAATAAAATGGCTTTCTTAGAACTTGCAAAACTGAACTACAATTTAGGGGTAAAATAAAGGGCAGCATCCTTGCTAAAACCTGAGGTACACATGGTTGGAAATCGCTACACTAGGTCAAATCACCAACAAATATGAAAACCTAATTTCCACAGCACTTTAGATCTCCTTGCTTTCACTAAAGAACAATAAGTGGAGCACTTTCAGTGTCAATGAGGTGGAATTGATCTAAATGGCCTGTTGACCTGCAGAGGCCTCGGTCAGCCATCTCTTTATGGAATCACTCGCCATCAGAAATCAGGGGGTGGGCATGATGCAAGTGCAATATCTGAAGAGCACAGACAAGCCTAAAGGCTGTTAACATGGTTGTGTTAGTGTAATTTCCATTTTCTAGCACTGTTTTATACTGTATTTCCAGGAAGTTTCCAGTAGAGCAGAATTTCTACTTTAAAGGTTGTATAATATAAGAACATGCCTATTTCCAAATGCACATGGAACAGAATTTTAAGTGCAAGAAATGATCCTAACCAATGTTTAACACTTAAACCTGGTGAAAACAGGATTCCTATGTACTCCAATGTTCAGAATACACAGCTCCAAGAGCAGCAAAAAACGTGTCATTCCGAAATTGTCAGCATATTGATGACACAACCATGAGAACTTTAATAAAACACGCACAATCTGCACATCAACGTAACATTTAAAGAGGCTAACCAATCACAGGGAATTTGCAAAAAGTGTTAAATTTATAGCAATAAAAACATTTATTATTATTTATTTGAATTTATAAGCGGAAAATGGTAGGGTAAAACTAACCTACTAATAAATGTGCAAAATATTAAAAGCTGCACATAAATATAATTAAGTATCCATCTTAACAAATTTGTCATTCTATTTTCTTTCTTTATAGTGTCCAAAAAGAGACGCCCCCTATGTGGATAGGTGCCATGACAACGTTGTGCTTGCGTGTGATTGGTGGCAGCTGGCAAGGTCTGGTTAGTAATAGGTCGTTTAGGATGTAAGAAGAGAATTGTATATAAAAATGAAATGGAACATGATTTCACAAGCAACATATCGATTAGGGAAATATGGGAAAACTTGCCAGAACCAATCTAATGATATGACCAACCACTGATCTTCCTTCCGTTTATAGCATCATGGACCTCTGATTTACTGCAAAGTCTATCAGTAGAATTTATCATGGGGTTGTTCATTTTTCTAATATTGAAGACGTGAAGCTTGTCTTAATATTCAGACAGCTCGTTTCCTATAAGCCACATCATTTTGGACACATCTGCACATGGAAAATTAACTGGCAAATGAGACAAGCAGGTTTGGCCTTTAGAAGTAAAATCTCAAGCAAATGTAATTAATTTAGACTTCCTTTGCAATATATAGGTGTGTACCAGATCTTAACAAGATACTGACTAGATACTTAGCTTACTGGTGAACATGGAGATTCAAAGGGGAGATCCATCACCTATCACCAATGAAGCACTGAGAAACGGCACTCAGATCCAGGTTTATCTTGACTTTAAACTAGCCCAATTCATGTCCCGGACGAGCCCCCGGTTATATTAAGGCCCAGCTTAATGGTGCTGTATATATCAAGGTTTCCAATCTCAAAATATGGAGAAAGTATTGTGTCCATTGTCTTACACTTCAACACAATCAATTCTTAGTCTCTTCTGTCTTATAAAAGACCAAAAACAGGAGCTATTTTTCCCCAACAATGACAATATGGGACAAAGAAAGGGTTGTCTACCATGACCAAGTTTCACAATGGCCCTTTGTCCAGAAAACGTTTCCCTTATGCATTTTCTTTCATCTACATGGACATCCCATCTGCTTTCTGATTGAATATTGATTATTTGTAAACATTAAACACAATTAATCTGAAAGGGGAGCAGCATAAAATAAAAGCTAATCCAGGATCAATACATTCGTACATCTAAACATAGTGGGACAAAAGAGAGAAAAAGAAAGAGCATGTTTCATTCTACCTGGTCTGCAGAACAGTGGTAGATGGGCTGATTCAATCTGAAGTTATTAACTTTATTTGTCTCTATTCAAAAAAGTTTTACAGATTTGGAAAGAATGATCAAATAAATCTAAGTACACAGAAATGTTTCCCTGCTCGCACTACTCAACTGATCTCAGACCCAGAGTATAGCGATGATCCCAGAATATATTCCCTCACAAACTTACAAAGCAACGGAAGAAGTGTTTCTTGACACTGTAAACAGACAACAGGAAGGATAAGCTTGCAGTTGTTTTATACAGCATTGCACAGAACAGGAAAACTAATAAACAGAGCTCAAACATATAGATGAAACAGCACTTGGTGAAATGTGTGGATCAGTTTGATGCTTTTTTATTTTTTGTTTACCAGTTTGCCAATGCCTTGCTTTCTTTTAGCTTCATTGTCTGTTGCTCATTAATGCCCTCTCGCTTGTCAGGATAATGAAGACAATTGAAGAATTAATGGAACGTGCTTCAAAGTCTGAAACAAGTCTGGCAATAAGTTAAGAGGATGCCTTAAAGTAGTCAGTATTACATAAGAAGTAACCAATTTGATGTTTAAAGGAATGGAAAACAAGATGTTCCTTGCTTTTTTTTAATAAAACAAGTTGCCATGTAAACACACTCCTAGTTTAATAATCAAAAGGTTCAGAACCGGTTGAGATTGACTGCTTCTTTATAGTTCTCATATGATCATTTCTCCCAGAAAAGCGCGCCCGCGCACACATTGACCAGAGGAGAGCAAGACCGCGCACATCAGCGCGCTTCAAAATCGTCGTCAGTGCTACATAGGATTTTTCGAGAATGCCTCCAAATTAGTGCATTTTTGGATGTGAGGGAAATTTAACCGTGTTCAGCTTCCCCAAGAACCCAGTGTTACATGAACAGTGGATCCAGTTTGTTTTTCCAGGGCAGCAACGGAGAGTATCAAGTGCGTTTGTGTGTTCTGGTCATTTGAGTGACAAATGTTTTATAAACAAGGCCCAAGTCGATGCTGGATTTGCCCATCGTTTGCTATTAAAACATGGAGCCGTCCCTATGATAAAAGACCCCATTCATTCAAGTAAAATTGCATCAGATTTCTGTCTTTTGTTGGAAATCAGCACATAAGTGAATATATGTTAATGGAAACAACACAAAACGGCACGCCTCCAGGAGCTCGGCTTTTTCCGGAAAGAATCGGAAAGCTGTATTTTTCTTTTATAAATATGATAAAACTAAAGACTTTTTGGATATATGAAGGATGCAGTACTACTCTATAGATACTCGAGATTAACATGAGATTAGGTGAAACCGTGTATGTTATGTACCCTTTAAATTATTTCTATAATCGCAAAGCTACAGTACATTTTCAGCGGCTATTTCTCCAGTTGTCAGCATCACATGATCCTTCAGAATCATATGCAGAGTTGGTGCTCAAGAAACACTTCTTATTATCAATTTTGAAAACTGTTGTGCTACATAATATTTTTTGTGGAAACTGCATTTATTTAAAATAGAAAGTGAATGTCTGAATTATTGCAACTTTTGCTCAATTTAATTCACGTTGTGGATTGAAAGTATTCATTTCATAATAATCGTACTGACCCCAAACTTTTGAATGCCAGTGAATTTAATTATATTAATCTGTATGTAATTAATTATATATTATTTTTTAATTGACCGTCAGCCCCAATAAAAATAAAATAGAATGAATAAGTCTCTGAAGTGAAGTGATTTAAGCAGCACACATAGGTAAAAAATGTATGTGTGTTTTGGCTTTCCCAAAAGCTGCTGCAAAAAATGTCTCTATTTTCTTTCTCTTGGGAAGAGGCGAGACAATGGGAGTTAAGAACAGAGGCTTTCACCAGCAGCCATGGGAGCTGAAAATGAGCGCACACACACACACACACACACACACACACACACAAATCAAGTGTGATCCAAAGGAACTCCAGTGTCGGTTGCACTTCGATCATTTCTGATCAATAACAGGTAAACTCTGAAAGGAACATGATGCCACATTAAAGGTGGCCAATTAGACCCATCTCTTTAAATCAGGTTTCCGTGTTGATGTGGTGTCATTTACACAAATGGCACAGCAGATGCTGGTGGTGATCAGCACTGCCACACCTGAGCCAATTACAGCAGGGGCATGAGGGGAGAAAAAGTGACTGAAGCTCCTGACTGTGACACCTTCATTATAGTGCCTTTCACACAAACATAGATTTACTTACCCCAAACGGTCTACAAGGTCCCAGAGCACATTGGCACTGGGAAGAAGAGGGGAGCCATCGTACAGGACCACAGAAGCCCCAACAGCTAGAGAGGACACCAGCCAGTTCCACATCATCCAGCCCGTCTGCACAGAAAAACAGAGACTGGGTCAGAGAATACATTTTTGTGTTATTGGGAACGATTCATCAGTGTATGTCATGCTTAAGTAGTATGTTTGTTTAAAATCTTTCATCAAAATGTAATGATGTTCTCTGCCTCTGAAATTACTTTTCCTGAAATTGTTTTTTCTATGCAATAACTAAGACTGGCAGCAGCGAAAAATAACATTAATCAATCACATCAAAAACTAACACAATGAGTTCTTTAATGCCTGTAGATGTAAGCAATCTACATGCTGCTAACGTTCAAAAGTTTTGAAGAAACGGATACTTTTAATCAGCAAGGATGCATTCAATTGATCAAAAGTGACAATAATGATTTTTAAAAAGGTTATAAAAAAAAAAAAAAAGTCAAATGAATTGTTTATCAAGGAGTCCTGAAAAAAAAATGTATAGTGGTTTGTTTCTATAAAAATATTAAGCAGCACAACTAATTTAAACATTGTTGATAAGAAAGGTTTCTAGAGCAGCTAATCAGTATATTCAAATGATTTCTGAAGGATCATGGGACAGTGATAACTGGAGTAATGGCTGATAAAAATTCAATTTTGATTAAATTTTTTCTAAAATGCAGATACATACCGTAGTATAATATATGATGACATCACTGTAGGTCATGTTGCCATGGAGAATGTGTTCTTTGAGATGCTGGATGAGAGTGCCCTGGGGAAAGGAGAACAAAAAAGATCAAACTGGTGAAACGTTCATGGTTAATGTGATAAACTACACCTGTGGTTTCTTTGCTAGGACATCTGTGTGAACCCGAGGACAGCTGACTTCATTCATGCATTACAAATCACCTTGAGTGGAAAAATGACTAAGAATTAGGGGTCTGCAATATCAGAGGCGATATAACACAAAGCATGTGTTTGTTTTTCTGAATCTCAAGTTCTTTCTCCTGTGATGGTGTTGTACATTAAGATGTATTCGGGCAGGCAGGGAACGGCCTAATTAGCGAACTAAAGGATCAGCAACACTGCATGAAAAAAAAATAAAAATAAAAAATAAAAATAAAAAGACACATTCCTTTTTTTTCTAACCCCATGCCCTGCAACAAGCGTCTAACACGTATCCTAGTTAAAGCATTAATTGCTAGCATGTTCATTCATTTGCTAACAGCCATAACATGACATGACTACTGTTGTCATAAGCGCTCACTGAACATTGATCATCCATAGAGCGAGAAGAGAGAAACGAGGTTGCACGTGTACATATGCGATTGTGTTGTGTTTTCATAGACAGCACTCTAATTATCCAGCACGCAAGAGAGGCGTCAGACACAAATGCTGCAAAGGCTAAAGGGAAAATCTGTGAAAAATGAGAATTGAAACACACATGTGTTTCACATGAGTGTTATACACACACTGACCAAGCGCTTCAAGCACTGCTTTTGCCTTGTCTGATTTTTCAGACAAATTGTCTGAGCAATGGTTATTTTTGAAATGTGGCTATGTCAAGAAAGAAAGGTTGATTTAGACTCATGTGGGCTGCTGCTGTGTCCCTAATGTTGGGATTACACAGGAAATGCATTTAGAAGGGATGAGAATGGTGCACATAATTGCTCATCCCAATTGCATCTGGCTTATGGTGTCTAGCAGGTTTTAAAATAGCCTCTTATTGCCATCTAGTGGTCAATATAGGTGATTCAAGAGATTTTCCACGAGATGACCAACATGCATAGGAGGGAGGTTTACAAAATCATGCAGCAGTTAAAGACATATTTAGCTTTATTTTATTTCAGTTTTAGTGCTTCAACTGAAATAAAATGCACAGCATCATCAATTTATTCCTCTTTTCTTTGTTTTTAAATTACATTTTTATTTTATTTTTTGTTATTGGAATCTTTGTTTTTTTTATTGTTCATTCTATTTCTTAATCTGTTACGATTGTTTTATAATTATTTTTAAAACCTTTTAATATACAGCACTTTGAATTAGCATTGTGTATGAAATGTGCTATATAAATAAACTTGTTGATTTTCAAGGAAACATTCCTAATTTTTTTAAAAAATTAAAGTTTTCAAATCTAATGTTTTTCATCTAATATTTATATTTTTCATTTCAGCTTTATTTCAAATAACAAAAAAAATTATGGCTTTAATTTTGAAAACATTTCCCTAAACCCGGTCTCGTTCTCAATGATAATGTCTCATTGATAATGAAGCTATTGATATTTGTACACAAATGCTTGCATCTGTATGGCTCATGGCTCTTGAAATTGTATACATCAAGAAGTAATTGCACAAAATACAATATATCAAATTGGACTCTTGCACAATGTCTTAGGTGCGCGTGCACACTCACTCCAGCAGAATGCACCATGCACTTGGGAGCTCCTGTGGTGCCAGAAGAGTACATGATGAAGAGAGGATGAGAGAAGGGCAGCTGCTCAAACTCCAACTGAGGGTCTTGATCCCCTTCTTTACCCATAGCCAAAAAGTCTTCCAGGAACACGCTGACAGAAAAAGTACAGGAGACAGAGAGTGAGGACTTAGGACTGACTGTATCCTAACCAGACAACTCCACTTCAGATTTATCTGAACATACAGCAGGAGCTGTCAATGAGAGAGGACACAAAACCCAACTGAAACTTCATAGAAACATCTGAAATTGAATTGGATTTCGCAGGATATTCAGCATCTTAAAGGGGACAGCATTCCAAAATTATGTCATCATTTACTCACCCTCAAGTTGTTCCAAACCAAACCTAGGTTTATTTCTGTTGCTGAACACAAAAAAATACTATGGTTCAAATACTATGGATTTCAATGGCTATCAGCAACAGCAACATTCTTCAAAATATCTTCTTTTGTGTTCAATAATAGAGAGATTACAATTGAATGTGTGTTCTAAGTAATAGCTTACAATTATAATGCAATTATTATGATCACTGGTTAAATATCAGTAAAGAGGTTCCATAAAATACAACCAAATTTATATTAAACAATGCAACAGATATTTAAATAGCAGGATTGAAAGGTTACAGTATGCAAACATTTAATAATAAATCTTACAATACACTGATGTATTTTATACATCTGTACACTACCGTTCAAAAGTTCGGGGTTGGTACATTTTTTAAAAGTTTTTGAAAAAACTCTTATGTTCACCAAGGCTGCATTTATTTGAAAAAATAAATATAAAATAAACTGTAATATTGAGAAATATTGTTCGAATTTAAAATTTAAACTGTTAACCATTTATTATATTTTAAAACGTATTCATGTGATGCAAGTTGAATTTTCAGCATCATTACTCCAGTCTTCAGTGTCACATGATCCTTCAGAAATCAATTGCTCAAGAAACATATCTTATCAATGTTGAAAACAAGTCATTTTTGTGGAAACTGATAAATATTTTTGAATTCTTTAATGAATAGAAAGTTCAAAAGAACAAAAGTGATTTGAAATAGAAATCTTTTTTGACAGTATAACTAACTTTACTGCCACTTTTTATCAATTAATGAATCCGTGCTAAATACAAGTATTAATCAACAGTCTATATAAGATCGTACTGACACCAAACATTACCGATATCATTGCTTGTCTCAAGTGTCATTTGTGTTTTATGACTTTAGGGCATTACAAATGAGCATATTTTGTCAAGTGAATTGAACTTGTAAATGCAAATGTAAGTATCAATGCAACATATAATAAAAATAAATGTGATGTACTGTAAGCACACACAGATGCACAGACCTGTTGGGAATCTTGGAGAGGTCAGTCTCTTGTCGAGAGCGAACGTATGGAATGACCACAACCTTCTTCAGGTCAGGGAGACCTGAGAGAGATGTTGGGAGAAAAAAACTATATACGAGGCTCCATGAAATGCAAATATATCAACAATGACATGATGGAAAAATGAAGCTTTGCATGAGCTGAAATGTGTGCTGTATACCTTTAACAACATTCTGGAGTTTCTCCATATGGTCGTGTTGCTTGCCGTTGTACACAACAGCTGCTACTGAGAACATCAACTTCGGCTGGATCTGAGAAATCCGGTCTAGAACTCCCTGAAGATGAAAAGAGACACATAAATTATAGGGAAAAAATAAGATACCTAAGGTACAGTACACACACACACAATAGGCCATATTGCAATATATATATATATATATATATATATATATATATATATATACATACACATACACACACACACACACACACTATATAGTCACTACAGTTCGAAACTGGGTTTATTTATATACATTGCATTAAACTGATAGAAAGTGAAGTAAAGACTTCTGCATTTTTACAAAAGACTTATTTTTCTAATAGGTGCTGTTCTTTTGAACCTTTTTATTCATAAAAAAAGTCCCGAAAAACATCATAACACTGATAAGAAATGCTTCTTGAGCAACAAATCAGCACATTGGAACGATTTCTGAAGGAAAATGTGACATAAAAGCTTTGCATCACAGGAATAAATAACATTTTAACATTGAAAAAAAAAAACAGTATTTTATATTTCACAAAATTACTGTTTTTACTGTAATTTTGGTCTTAAAAAATTAAACATAAAAAAGAACCTTTGAACAGAAGTGTATACACAATTGCCACATTGTTTCCTCTTAACTGAAGTATTTGCTGTAGTTACCAGACTTAACCACAGGTGGCAGTAATGTATATTCTACGTTTACTTTAGTCAATAAGCCTTGGTGAATCTATGTAGCTTTATCTGCTAGAGCCTGTCCTATTTATGGAATAACCTCAGCCCTGAGGGGGCTGTAGACTTACTTTAATCTCCTCATAGTAGTGTGTATGTGAGAGAGACACACACAGAGGCAGGAGTGAGAGGTAATGTGTGTGTATGTGTGACAGAATGTCTGACATAGCTTACAGGTCACACGTTGGAAGACAGCGAGAATTGATGGTAAGATGACCTACTTTTTTGTACATGGGGGAAGCCATGTTGTGATAATATGACCAGTGTAATATTGCTTATTTTTTTTTTATTTACTCATTTTTGCTTGAGGGATATATAGAGTGCATTTACTTTAATACATTAGACTTGAACAAAGCAGAAGCTCACGACAACAAACTGCACCAGTGGAAGTATGAAGGCATGTGGGCATAAATGCCGGGTCAGCGTGGTACAGCAATGCCCGGCATCTGAGAGCAGTCTAAAGTCATTCTTTATGCAAAAGTCCAAAACTGATATTCATGTATCTGGTAATGACTGGCAGCAGGAAAGGATTTCTCAACACCACTCGCTGGATCCTTCAGTTTTTATCTATCATTTATTAAAATGAATAATTTGGCACTTTAATTTTCAGTGACTGACAGTGAGGAATTTGCTCTATGAGATACTTTTCTGTGTAACATACACTACTGTTTAAAAGTCTGGAGTCTGAAAATCCAGAAACAGAATAATAGTCCCCTGCTGCTTTAGTTAAAGCATTTATTGCTACTACATTTAATCTCTAAACACAAACAGTACAGTACTTCTGTGTAGACATAGATTCTCTATGGCAAATATTAGGCATTTATTTCAGAAATATATATGTTCCCTGGATCAACATGAAAGTGAAATACCTTGCTGACCTGATCTAGCCTGTTTATTTGGCATGTTCTGATGATCCACATATCACACTGGCTGCTATACGCTCATTGTATATTTCACACGATTAAAAATATATATATATTATAGTTGTCATATGGTAAATAGTGACTATTATGCATGTATAGCGCTTACATTGACACCAAAATCTGGAGAGGCTGAACTCCAGATGGCACCAATACTGGCAGCAGCAAGCATAGCCTCAACAGCATGAATCCCATTGGGAAGATATCCTAAGGTAAAGAGAGAGAATATATCACATAAAATGACATTCGAAACAGCAATGGGTCTCCTGAATCGTGCAAGAATGACTCTTAAGAGATGCAAGTTATTTTAATGAGCACTCAGCAGGCACAATATATTAAAAGAATGTCTGAAATACTGTGCTTCTATAGCCAAAAGAAGAAAATATTACACAAATGATAAATGCAGCACCTTATATGCAACACTGACAAACAGTTGCAATTTTACTAAAGAAGGAATTATACTTCTAAGAGAGAAATTATACTAATGTACCAACAAGGCATCAAAAATATATATCTATATATCAAATATATTTCTTTAAATTTATCATTCAGGCTGCTCCAACTCGACTTATCTTCTTTTGGCTCTGAGTTTGTGGCTAAATTTGATGTTTAAAATATTATTGCCTCCACAAGTCACTTTGGTAAGAAAGCACCTCTCCAAAATACTTAGTATACATGTAAATTATATTAAAGTGTGGTGAATGAAATAGAGAAAGGAAAGACAAAAAGCAACACAGAATAGAAATGGTGTCCATTAGCTAAATGATACTGCGGCAATAAACCCTGGCCTCATCTGCAAAGTGGCCATATATTCACTCCTACTCATACACACACACACACACACGCTATAAATCAAGGGGACAGACAAGGACACTCTAGAGAAACACACTTCATAAATGAACACACACACAAGTTTGTTTTTGTGAAAAGTGGGGACATCCCATAGGTGTAATGGTTTTTATACTGTACAAACTGTATATTCTATGGCCCTACACCTAACCGGAAAACATTGTGCATTTTTACTTTCTCAAAAAAACTCATTCTGTATGATTTATAAGCGTTTTGAAAAATGGGGATATGGGTTATGTCCTCATAAGTCACCCTCTCCTTGTAATACCTGTCATACCCATGTCATTATACAGAGTTGTGTCCTGATAGGTCACAAAAACACGCCCACACACACACACAGGACTGCACACCCTAACAGGATCAATACACTCGAAGTAAACTTCTATAACACACACTTGTACAAAACAGACACACCTCTGTGAACACACAGTTGTGTTTGCACCCACGTAGACATACTTCTAAAAAGGGCATAGTAGTACTGGAATTTATATAGAAAATTAGCATCACACACTTTCAAAGCTATCTTAAGGGAAATATTACTACTTCAGTTCTTACATGTAGCTAATAATTTTTACAGCTAAGTATATTAGATTAAATATACTTCACTGTCCCACTAAGGGAAATTCGCTTTGGATTACATGCACAGCAGCATCTCATAACACACAAACATTCACAAGGGGACCGACAGACATTCTAAAAAAAGGTTTTGCATTTGTTTGATTTAATTTCAACTTTTTCTAACCAAAAATCTAGTTAATAAACCACTTTCACTTTTGAGAATGTCCTCAATAGAACATTTTGTCAACTTTAGACTACTTCTGAAAATATTTGTTTAAATCTGTCTGCAAAGAACAGCATATAAACACAGTATCTGAATCATGAAGATACTCATAAAACTAACCAAAATGTCTAAAGTAAAGTAATGTCTAAATCTATAGAGCATAACTGTATAAATCTCTATACCATATTGGTCATTTTCCTTTATTACTCTATAGGGACTTGTAAGAATAAATCTAAGTGTGTATGTTACTGAAATGGCCCTCTTCCATTTACAGCCATTACAATTCAAAGATGTTCTGCAGATAATGGACCCAGTGGCAGCAGAATGATGTCAGCGATTACGCACACTTTTCCCCCTCTCACATCACAAGCATAAATTACTCACACATGCTGCCAGAGTACAGGCTGGAGACATATCAAGCATCTGAACCTTCAAACGAACCTCCAGCTTGCCTGAATGACATTTGAGTTTTAAATCTGCACACAGACTGCTGGAAAAGACTAATTCCCCTTGCCACTGTATAACTGCATCCCTCTTATCCTCCATCTATAGCCAAGAATGACTGGCTGAACCCAAGGACTGAGACAGAAAGGGGGAGTTTGTCATTTCAGGAGCGACTGTCTGGCTCTCAGAGTTAGGACAGTCATGAAGACAAACGAGGACAGAGAGAAAAAGCAAAGAAAGAGGGCAGGAAAAACAGGTTCGAACACCCAGACCTGATGCAATATTAAACACTGTGTTAGATTTTCTTTTATTTGGCCGAGTGTTGGCTTGCATTTCCTCATCCCACAATTGTCACCCAGGTGTCAAACGGATGACTGAGGAAGAGACAGACAAAATGAAAGAGAGGAGGAGGTGATGCTCACCTACGACCCTGTCTCCAGTTTTGATGCCCATCTTCCTCATAGCAGCAGCGAAGAGAGCGACATCACGCCTCAGCTCTCCGAAAGTCACCTTGACGATCTCTTCTTTCGCCTCAGCTACAAAAAAATTAAAATTGAAAAATTCACTTTAAGAAATCTCAAACATGCTAAAAAAAAAAGACATGACAAGTAAAAATAAATAACTAAATATTATAAAAAAATTCGAGGTTGGTAAGATTTTTTTATATATATATTAGAAAGAAATCCCTTTTTTCCTCTCAAGTGTTGCATTTAAAAACTTATTAAAAAAATAATATTGCAAAATGTTATTACATTTTAAAATAATTTATTTTTATTTGAATATATTTCAAAATGTAATTTATTTCTGTGATGGTAAAGCTGAATTTTCAATGGCAGTGTCGCATAATCCTTCAGAAATCACTCTGATATGCTGATTATGGGCTCTGGAATATTTCTTATTATCAATATTGTTGACTAAACCGTTGTGCTGCTTAATAAGATTATAAATGTGACTGACACTTTTGATCAATTTAATGTATCTCAGATTAATAAAACGTATACATTTCTTAAAAATACAAAATAAAACAAATCTTACTGATACCCAACTTGTGAATGGTACTGGATTTAAAAATGTTGTGTTCATTATTATTAAATCAACCTATCATTAAATCAGTGAATATCAACACAGTAACTTTAATGAGCAACCAGAGAATTCTTTGCCATCTGTGACTGTTCTGCAGCTGGGATAACGCAGTCAGTCAACTCAGGTGATGTTTTTCATTACTGTATGTAATCAGTAAATGAAGTGTTACATTTAGTTTGCGCTCTAGAGTCATATATAATCCACTTTTTCAGGTAAATGAGCCTCCCTGTTTCCCAAAGACGCAAACAAATGACGCAGGTACATTCCTGATAGATGCCACTTTGCTAATTACGTCTGCTCTTTCCTGGACCGCATCAGGACATCCATCAACTACATGCATCCGCCCCTACACAGACACTAAACCCCCAAATCAAATTACAGATAGCACAATTCATTTAGTGTTACATTAGCCATAGGGCCGTGCAATGACAGATTCTATCTATACAGATAAAACACATGCATTGTTGCTATTTTAAAGTAGCCATTTGTGTGTAAGGTCAGATAGACAACAGCTCAAGGTGATCAGCAGAGATGCAGAGTCTTGGTTTGAATTGGGAGGCGTTTGTGAAGCATCTGGTCATGGAGATATAGTGGTAATAAAACATGTAAATGGAAGGTTTGCAGAAAAAAAAACATGAAAGATGCAATGGCAGCCAGGGTTTGAATGAAGCGGATGCAGTTCTTAGATAAATAAGTTTAATAAAAAAGATTAATATTGTTTGAAAGTGCTTGATGGTGCAGTTTGGGAGTGTGGAGTGAATCATGGTTAGCTGTTTTCATATGACCTGGATGACTTCAGGACTTCATAGGTGACAGGCAGGTGTCCAGGTCATTCATTAAAAACTGAACATAATGCTCACAGCTTCAAATTATACAAACACTCTGCCTTCCTCGTTGCATTCAATAGGGACAACATACAGTTTGACAGTTAATTATCACAAAATAAACCAGGGAGGAGGATCGGGATCAACCTGAAAGGGTGTATTTTGCAAACGTGGCCTGCTTATTATTCATCTACTTACCAAGCAAGTAAATAAAAGCATATGAAATATTGACTTGAGATTAAATTTTATTACATGAGATCAAAGAGGCAACGTACTTACCAGGGACATGCTAATTTATAGCCGCATAATAAACTTGGGTAGTTCAGAAATTGGCTGTGACTTACTTGCAGCATAGAGAGCCACTTTGTCCTGGTCTTTGTGTTTGAGCAGGTTTTCTGCGTAATTCAGTCTGCTGCCTTTGAACCACTCGGGTACATCAGATATCCTTTTAGACACATCAACCACCTGAAACAGAGAGTGAGCAAAGTCACACATCACACTTTTTTTTTTTTTTTAACAACTGTACATCAGTTGATAATGATATTGTAGTTTAGTAAAATAGTATTGTAGTATTTTAGTATAATATTATGTACTTTTACAGTATTATTAATATTTTTAATTAGCTTTTATTTTAATATTTTCAGTTTTCATTTTCATTTATTTGAAGTTTTAGTAATTTTGTTATTTATTTACATTTCTATTTAACTTCAGTCTATTTTTATTGCAGTTTTATTTTTAGTAATTTTAGTATTAATATTAAACTTATTTTGTTTCAGTTATTTGCCAATTTTCATTTCACCACAAGCTGGTTTGAAAGAAGATATCATAGCTATCACCCCAGTATTTTGATAGGCAAACACCCTTCCCAATTATTAGTTAGTTTAACTACACAAACATACTGCAATCCATACTGTCATAACATTAATTAATAAAAGCATCCTTGAGTCATCAACTAATCAAGACAGAGCATGCAGTAAAACTAGATTAAGAAGATTGTACATAGATAAAATACCATAACTAGACTGCAGATTGTCTTTTTTTAATTATGTTTTACCCTATGACACTCCTTAAAAAAAATGTAAAACAACAGCTCTCTTAGACGGAAAAGCCCCAACACACCCTTCGAGCCAGAGATATGAGCTTTAAATAGTCCCAGCAGTAGTTAAGACAATAGTTCTAAATGGTAATAAATTGATAAATGTTTACTAGTTAGGACAAAAGTTATACAAATCATGACATCATCAGAGTTTTTATTAGTTCTCGTCCACACTAATTATTAATTGGCACGGTGACATCATGAGCCTTGGTGCCACTCATTACAAAACAGGATGACTCAGGATGACAAAACAGTCTCCTTATATATAAATATAATATATATAAAAAAGTGAGGGGGAAAAACCTACCTCCTCATACATCTTTGAACAGGTGATGCCACAGAATTTCCAAACCTGTGTCCAGAACTCTGGATAACTGTCCACGGACCACTGATACAGGTCATTATAATTAGCTTCAAAATAAAAGAGACGTTTATTGAAAGTACCATTAGACAAAATGCATGCCATTATTTAATTTAGTTTAGAAATGGAGCAACACTACAAATCAATACTGTAATCATAATAGACTTTTATTACATTTAATCTGACCCCCCTATTTCTTTGTTATTAGTAACAATTCAAAAGTTTACTGCATCGATTGTTTTTTTTTTCTTTCTAGTATTAAATGAATAGTTACACATTTACACAATTACACAATTTTTCTAATATTTGTAAATTATTTACTAGTGTCAATTACAGTTTTCCTAGTATTAATTAAATAGTCATAAGTATAGCACCTATCAATTAGATACTGGCGTGTAGCCTATGCCATTGAAATGAACCATGCTGAAATTTTCTTCACTCTTACTAATAGATTTTCATTTCCTTACGAACTATAAACTAATGAGACAATACTGGAGGAAGTACAGTAGCAACAACAACCGCAATACATACTAGCTGAAAGCAAATAGTAGTCATCTAAAAAAAATACATTATTTATGCTATTGGGGTACTAGTAGCAAAATGAATAAAATGAATATGTAGGCTACTGTATCTTATGTCTTACTAGTTTTAATGGATAGACGTTAAAGCAGTTTTGTCATAGATGAAAATGATGTCACACCTGCTGAGGTGCACTTCCATGATGGCACTATAAAAATATTTGGTGAATAGTATGACGACCTGCCTCAGTATTCACTGTATACTGACCGTTGGCATTCCACGTCTGATTTGAAATACTGGTTCGACAACTCATAGCATGCATTGAGATGTGGCATACACGAATGAATTAATGAATGGAATTATGTGTCCAGACATCCAATCTTATACAACTGAAGTAGAAAATGGACCAAAAACTGCATCTGAATGGTTAAAGTAACTGTTTTTGCTCAAATGCGGTCACGACATTAACCATGACAATCCCGGGATGAGCTATTAATGGGCTTAATGCTATCGTACTAGGTTTTGTTTTCCTGTGGAATGGGTGTGTTGTTAGGTGGCATACCATCTGCATTCATTATAGCCCAGGCTGGCTCTACTCACCCAGATTCAAGCCGAAGTCCCGGTTCACTTGAATCCGGAATCGGTCCATTTGTGTGTTTCGTTTGGAGTCCGGGTACCACAGCACCTTCGACTCCATAATCTCCTCGCTCTTGGCCTCTGTGTCCTTAGACATGATCGGATGACACGCGCCGGTATGTCGTGAATAACCTATGAAGACTGCAAGAATCGCACTACGAGAGCTGGACGGGACGGTCCGGTGATCATGTATTGGTGTAGATCAGAGTCAGACACATGTGTCACTTCCGACCGTCAGCCGCACAAAATCAACCAAGCAGCTGCGGAAGCCCCGCCTACCACGCAACCGCACATTACCGTGCCAAGCAACATATGTTCTTCCGCTTCTTATGTAGTGCTAGGTTTGGTGTTTACACAATCAAATGTATGTATGGTTCAGAATAATTTATTGAATAATAAATTTTAATAACGTTTACCAGCATTTGTTGGCTTGCCCTGACGGACGGTTTTATCAGTCTCATCGTTTCATCTATCGGATAGTGATGACGAGGAAATCCGTTTTATTTTAGGCAATCGGTTCTTTTGAACGGTTCGTTTCTGAGAAGGAGATTACTAATTTAACATATTAACGTCATATGTTCGCCCCTGCTGCCAAAACGGTAATGGATTCAGTGAGTCAGTTACTAGAGAACCGCTCGGACAGATTCAGCACGATTTGTTGAACCGATTCATTAGTTTAATTGAAAAGATACGGCTCAACAGAACGATTTGTTCACGAATGGGGAGTCTGTATCATTATTTATACATCCATGAAACTTAATGAACTAAAACGGTTAAGTGACACCAACTAATAAGGGTGATGGGGGGAACCAATGGAGCACATTTTATATTTGTGCTCCATTATATTTTATATTTTATATTTGTATAGTTATTTGTATAGTTATTTTGAACTCCAGACTGCATTTACAATACATATAAGGATAATATATACGTATAGTTACTATTATAGAATTCAGAAAAATTAAAAGGAACATTGCAGCATCTCTAAAAGTGTTATATAATATATTGTTCACATAGAATACTGTATATAATGCTCGTTCTTGAACACAGACATTATATTTCTTGGATAAAGGATACTGTCAGGGTTTGGCGGAAGAATATCTCACCGCAATTAGCATGTCTTTAATTCTATTGGTTACTAAAGCTGGTCTCACATCAGCTGAGACCGCAGCACGAGAGAAAGCAACGTGGACAGACGGAAAAGCAAACCAATCAGAAGTCTGGCAGCCGCTCTGCCAGTTCGACCCACTGAAGCGCTCAGCCAATAGAAAAAAAGGATCATATAGAGGTGTGCCCAATCCCGAGCCTGCAGCCTGCAGCTTGATCGGATGGACTAAAAACCATAGGATAACATGTAGAAGGTGTGTCAGTTCTGTGTTTTCCATAAATGTTGTTTGAATTCATGCAGACGATGTGTTTTCTAAAGATTTTAATATCAGAGGGCGTTTGTATAAGAGTTGTTTAATGTATTTGCACAGTCAGCAGCGGTGATTTGCAAGGCCCATTTCATCAATATTTATATAACATATAGGAAATAGTTACAGTTCATAGACTGGCAGTGTAAACGCTGCTCATTCACATTTAGATGCAGCTAAAAGAAAAACGATTTTATAGAATCTATGCTGCTTGTTGGTGATGAAACAAAGCAATCAAGTTGATATTTCTGAAAGCCGTTAAACACGTCTCATAGAAATCAGTTCAAAACACAGCTAGAGCTGCAGCCCATCTGCTTTTGTTTCCAATTTTAAATTAATTGTACAGTGCCTTTTACTGTACTCATCGAAAGCAGCTTTACAGAAAATAAAAAAAATAAATAAAGTAGATATAAAAAGAAAAGAACATCAAGTTTTTTTGGTGGCCGCTGATATTTACAAATTACATAACTGCATATCAGTCTTCATTTTACAGGCTACTTGGCCAGTGGTGACAAGAATGTCCAGCACCATAAAACAACTATTTTGCTTTTGTTGTTGTTGGACAATTTCTATGCAAACATGCATTCAAACATGCACAAAGGTGAATCTAAAAATAAACTGTTCTAGAAGTACAATTCTAAAATGGAATTTCAGTTCTTTGTACTTGATTTGCATCATAAGCTCTTTGCTGATGCAATCTTTACAGATTCAATGTACAGTATACTGTTAGGCCTATCATGCATTTACATAAACACAAATGTAAGGATGTGTTTTCCCTCTTGTTTCATCTATCTATCTATCTGCCTGTCTGTCTAAGACACTAAGAATGGGAATGGGGTCATGCCTGTCCCCTCTGGGTGCAAAAAATAAAAAGCAACAATGCAGCATTATACACAAGCCAAATATGGGTGTCTTAAAGGCACAGCGCTCCTTTTGATTGTTACATATTACTTACCGGTAAGCCATTTTAGACAGCATTTGGATCAGCTCTCACAGGGAAACAAAAGATACAGCCGGCAGAGTATATATGAAAAAATAGAGAAGAGGGGAAAACACTACATGGAGGTGATTTTAGAAACAGTTTGTTTACAATATGTCAAACTGTATGATGAGGATAGCACATATAGGCAAGGCAAGGCAAGTTTATTTATATAGCACATTTCGTACACAATGGTTATTCAAAGTGCTTTACATAAAAGAAAGTAAAATAGTAATGAAGAAAAATAATAACAAAACAAGCAATTTTAAAACTTTTAAAATTATTAAAACTGTACTTATTTAAAATGAATTTAAAACAGTAAGAAAATGATTTTACATCAAATAAAAAAAAATAAAAAAACAGTGAAAATATATATTGCAATCAGTTCGGACATTGCACAGTGCTCATTCAATAAATGCACAGCTAAACAGATGAGTTTTAAGTCTAGATTTAAATGTGACCAGTGTTTTAGCACATCTGATCTCTTCTGGAAGCTGATTCCAACTGCGGGCGGCATAGTAACTAAAGGAGGACTCCCCTTGTTTTGTGTGAACCCTTGGTATTTCTAACTGACTCGATCCTAATGATCTGAGTGCTCTGTTAGGTTTATATTCAGTGAGCATATCTGCAATATATTTCGGTCCTAGGTCATTTAGTGACTTATATACAAGTAAAAGTACTTTAAAATCAATCCTAAATGTAACTGGAAGTCAGTGTAAGGACCTGAGGACTGGTGTGATATGCTCATATTTTCTGGTTCTAGTCAGAATCCTGGCAGCAGTGTTCTGGATGAGCTGCAGCTGTCTAATGGTCTTTTTGGGAAGGCCGGTGAGGAGCCCATTACAATAGTCCACCCTGCTGGTGATGAAGGCATGAACAAGTTTCTCCAAGTCTTGGCTGGAAACAAAAGATCTAATTATTGCAATGTTTTTTAAATGATAGTATGCTGATTTAGTTACTGCTTTGACATGGCTATTGAAACTAAGGTCTGTCTCCAGAATCACACCAAGGTTCCTGACTTGATTTTTAGTTGTTTGACCCCTAGAGTTAAGGTATGCTTTCACCTTGAACACTTCATCTTTGCTTCCAAATGCAATGACTTCAGTTTTTTCCTTGTTTAACTGAAGAAAGTTCTGGCACATCCAACTATTAATTTCATCAATGCATTGGCAGAGGGAGTCAATTGGGCTGTAGTCATTTGGAGATAAGGCTAGGTAAATCTGGGTATCATCAGCATAGCTGTGATAGGCAATTTGGTTCTTTCTCATTATTTGACTTAGGGGAAGCATATACAGGCTAAACAAGAGCGGTGCAAGAATTGACCCTTGTGGGACTCCGCATGTCATGGACGTCCACTTAGACTTATGCTCTCCTAGACTCACATAATAACCTCTCCCTTCTAAGTATGACCTGAACCATTTGAGAACCATCCCAGAAAGCCCGACCCAGTTTTCCGGTCTCTCTAGTAGTATGTTATGATCGACAGTGTCAAACGCAGCACTGAGATCTAGCAATACCAGCACCGATATTTTGCCAGAGTCACAATTTAAGCGAATATCATTTATTATCTTAATGAGTGCTGTCTCTGTGCTGTGATGAGGTCGAAAACCAGATTGAAAATTGTCCAGGTATCCATTTGAGTGTAAGTATTTGTTCAGCTGATTAAAAACTACCTTTTCTATAATTTTACCTATAAAAGGAAGATTAGATATTGGTCTAAAATTGCTCAAAATGGTGTTATCAAGATTGCTCTTTTTCAGGAGGGGCTTAACAACTGCATTTTTTAAGGAGTTTGGAAATGTCCCAGAAAGAAGTGAGGCGTTTACCACTTCTAAAAGATCTGCTTCTAAGCAGTTAAACACATTTTTGAAAAAAGATGTGGGAAGTGTGTCAAGATAGCAGGTTGACGATTTTAGGTGCTGCACTATGTCTTCCAGAATTTTGCTATCAATTGCTTCAAAAATCGACATAGTATCTTTTTTATATTGTGGCTGAATCTGTCTGACCTTTGCATTACTTGAGGATGTGCTAATCGCCTTCGTGATATTGATGATCTTCTCAGAAAAGAAGGAAGCAAACTCATTGCATTTGCTGTCTGAGAGCATTTCACTGGGAATCTGACTTGGGGGGTTTGTCAGTCTCTCAACAGTGGCAAAAAGAGTACGAGTGTTATTTAAGTTACTGTTTATAAGGTTTGAGAAGAAATTCTGTCTAGCTGTGGCTAGTTTCACATTAAAAGCATGAAGGCTGTCTTTGTAGATGCTATAGTGAATTTCAAGTTTTGTCTTCCGCCACATCCGCTCTGCTTTTCTGCATTGTCTTTTCATATAAAATGCCAAGTTCAGCTAACTTCACAAGCTTTCACCTCAGGGTTATCAAAAAGTTGTGCTGCTAGCATGTTATAATGCTTATTTAATTTATGCAAAGATCTGTTGAATCAAAATCAGGATTGTCTCACAAACAGTACATTTGATCAGACTGCAAAAGCACCTTTTGGATTCTTAACTCGACCAGTTTGTTGACTGTCCACTCTGACTTAAGAAAGTTCATCTGAGGCCATTTGAACAGACAAATGAAGCAATCTTCAAACAAGTGACTGTTGCATCAAGTACAACCTTGTATGTCCAAATTATGAGTTGAAGCAGCTTCACAAACGTGGAGAAAAAAAAAAAACTTGAGCAAATATAATACTATTAATGTGAGTCAGGTTGAGCTCTTAATATATATGTTATTAAATAAGTAAAAACATAGAAAACGTGTAGGTCAAATTGTATATTACATTTATTCAATCATTTTTGGACCACAGTTTCATCTTAGAGAAAATCACTGAATAATATTTTCATAGAGACAAAAATATGTTAAAGACAGTGCAAATAATATCAGAGCAAGCAACAATGCAGGTAAACAAATCTGATGAAAATTATACAATACAAATGCAAACCTGATTTACTATGCAAAAAAACAGACAGAGATTCAGTGTATTCTAATACAAATCAGTCAATGACTCGGAGTCCTCAACACATGATAATTGGCACAAGCGCAGTCAACTGGAATCTATGAGAGATATATTAATAAAATACATAGTATTCCACAAATAAATGAAGGACTTGACATGGTGCTATAACTTATAAGAAGGACATTAATTACTAAAAAGTGCAGGTAGGAAAATATCTGTCAGCTAATGATAAAACTCATAAAATACAGAGCATTTTCCACAGTATATTACTGTGGATTCTCATTCATTACAGATATGCAAGTAGATAAGACCTTTTTAAAAATAGGAGTGTCTGCTGAGAAATGTACTGTAGGCTATATGTGTAATTATTATTAGTTGTCCCCAGTACAGTAATGCTGGTACATTGCAAGTACACAAGAGTTTTCTATTTGGAGATTCCTCAAGGCTGGTGCTTATATTGTATGATTTCCTTCACACAATAATAGTTAAAAAGGACCTTCTTGATATTAGTGCTTGACACTGCTTTCCAGTAGGCTTGAGCTACAGTACGTCACAGATTTGAACTGTGATTGGTGGATGGATGACAGACTACAATCAGTGAAGTGCAGGATGAGTCATCATTATTTTGGCTTGAAAAGAGCAACTGTAAATTTTGAACATGGATCTGCTAAAAGTGAACTTCATCAAGGTCTAAAAAAAAAAGTATAGAATTGCATCAACACTGACACAGGGACTAAATGCCACAAAATTTTTAAATAAAACATGCTTAAAAGAATTATTTGAAATTCATTTTTAATGCAAAATTTAATAAATCTTTGCTAAATAAAAATATTGATTTCCTTAAACTAAAAAAATCTTACGGACTCCAAACTGTTCATTATAGTACTAATCATGAAAAATCATTAAAAAAAAATATATGGCATATTATGGAATGGAAATATACTTTAACATTGCCCATTCATAATATTTCTCTCAAAATGTAAAAACTTATAAAAATGTTAAATTACAGTACTTTTTAAAATCTATTCAGCAGGGGGAAAATGTTTGAAATATATCTGAAATTGGATCTGGCTACACAGGTTGCAAAAACATGATGAATTAAAAACCACAAAGTGAAATGAACGTTAAAGTTGCAAAAAAAAAGAGAACAGTACTAAGAGTGAATAAGAACAAGCAGAGAAGATGGGACACAAGTTAGATTAATAAGCAGGCATTTCTAATAGACAAAATGCCACTGTGGATGAAACCATTGGCCACTTTCTTAACTTTTTTTACTTGATCTTATTAAGCAGCACTAATAAGCAGTGGTACTACAAGCTATTTAATGAATCCCTTTCGATAGGTGTATTAAAATGGTACATACAATTAATACAACGATCTCATGCTGAGAGCAAAGTGCATGACCAGGTTTTTCCGGACAGAGATACTGGTGTACATTGCAGCACTGTTATTTTGCTGCCAGGAACACTGGTCACATATCCTCACGCTTCAGATGACTAGCTGCTTTCTGAAAGCCATTTCCACATACACCTCTATCCCTGATTGGTCCTGTACCAGTAACCTCGGGTGACCTCAAGAAGACACATGGGAGAGATGAAAAATGCAGTGATACTGACTTTTCTTCACACTTTTGAGTGTTTCTGAATCAACTCTCAATTTTATTGCCTTTGACTTATAAATAACACACACGCTTATAGAAAGTGCCCTAACACAGCTTATGGAAAAGGCGTAACACTGAACGACGGACTAACACACTCAACTCAAGGCTTGTAGACACAGAGACCCACAAAAAAGTCCATATTTACTCAAAAATGTGTGGCCACAGTAGAAATGGACAGTGATAATTCTACGACAACAGGGTGAATCTAATAGACTTTTTTCAGCATATCAACTAGGGAATTTATAAAATTTCCATACGTCACATACAATTCTTGCCTGACTAAAATGTTGGGACATCCTGAGAAAAAAAGGGCCGAAACAAAATTTTTTTCCTTCTCATCCCATCCCACAAACCCCAGCTCTCACCCTCAGCCTGGGGCGGAAATCATTTCATTGGTCACTTGAGTGCTCTAGGTTTTCAATGACTCTGGTCAAGCGGATGTTTATAAGGCGAATCTGGTTATCAAGGTGGTCGATCTTCTCCTCCAGAGTTCCAGATCCACTCCCTTTCCTCCAGTATGCTCCCACTGGTCCCGTCATGAAGTACACGGCCATGATGAAGCACAGCGGCAGCACCGCTTTCTCAGGGTCACCCTCGAATTTCTGCAGAATGTACAGGCACGAGAGGGCGAAAAGGGCCATGCGGGCCAGCCAGAAGAAACGGCCGAACATCACATGGAGGATGTAAAAGAAACTACTCAGGAACAAGGACAAGAACCAGTAAGCCACCAGCAAGGCTGCCACTAGGAGGAGAGCACGAGCAGGAGAGCTGGACACGGACGATGGGCTGAAGTAGTGCGTCAGGTTAGAGGCTAAGGAGAGAGAGAGAGAACCGAAGGGGAAAAAGACAACAGAGACAGACAGAAATAGAAGCAAAAAGAGAGTAAGGAGAGAGATTAAGGAGGTTTTAAGGACATGATTTTTGGCATCACACAAACAGTGGAGATGTGCTATTTCAGTCACTGACACACATAAATGCAACAATTTTGATCCAGACTTACAGTCAATGCCCATAACATCAAGCAGATCCACCCACAGTTTCCACAAGGTGTCCAATAATGAATCCACTCCATAAACAAACCTCTCTGTAGTTTTTGAGAAGAACTGCAAAACATTGACCATATATTATATATATATATATATATATATATATATATATATATATATATATATATATATATATATATATATATATATACACACACACATATACATACACACACATATATATAAAAGAACACTGGAAAAATGTTATACGCAAACATTTAATTAGTGTGTATATCATAAAAACATGCATAGGTCACAGAAGAAATCCCCTTTTAAAAATATAATGTTTCTATCAATCTATATAATGTATCTGCATAAATTATAAATTCTATATTAAAATAACAAATAATGGAAATCTAATAATTTTGTTAAAATTGTTTTAAAGGCAATTTATTGCTATAATTAATAGACTTTAAATTAATTAGCCTATTATTTAAATTATATATTTAATTATTATACATTATTGTAAAAAAACACTTTCACTAAAGTTATGATAAAGCGTTACCAATAAAAATAAATAAATAAACAAGTCTAAAATGTGGCAGGTCAGCTTGTCTATCTGACAATATCACAGCACTGACTCTATCCAGAAGGTATTGACCAAAATAAACAGAAATATGTCCACATACAGTATGCGCCCTAGGTAGGCAGCTCACTAGGTTTTGAAACACAGCCACTGATCACACGAGATCACAGACTGGTGGTCTTTTCAGGCCCTAAGCTAAAGCACCTGCAAACAAAACGAAATTTTTAAACTGCATGAGAAAATCGAATGATCTTATACGGACCTTGTACAGCGCTCTGATGTTCTCCTCTCCGAAGACACTGCCGAGGGTTTGATAGAAACCGCTGGCCGCCCTCCTGAAGCTGTTCTGGCTGCTGGAGTCTTTCCTGCTTCGCGCTGCCTCAGTCAGGAGGACGGAGGTCAAAAACACGCTTAAAACCACGGCCAATTTCGCTCCCTTCATAATTATAGACGACCTGAGAAACGTCGAGAAAATTCTGTAGTGAAGCGGTCGGACAGCGCTTGTAATAGACTGAATGAATGTGATGTGCCGGAAAGAGATGCTAAGGAGGCTGCGCGCGGGTAGAGAGTGTGAAAAAACGTAACAGTGCCGGAAGTACGATTCTTTTTTTTCTTTTTTTTTTAATAAAACCATTTTTTGCAATGGTTTAAAATGTATAACGCTGTTTCTGCCTAAGTCTTCTAACCTGAATTGAAGATTAAAATGTGAAGACAAATAAATTAAATTAAATTAAACATAATGAAAAGCTTTATAAAACAAGGAATTCAGAAAGGGAGACTGTTTCTAAAAAACAACAACAACAAAAAAAGTTTAGAATGGATAAGTCTTTTAAATCTTTAAGGTTCCCAAACATGCATGAGTTTAGTATAATTAATATTTCACAATATTAGTTTTCACTGTGTTCTTGATCAAATAAATGCAGCCATGGTAGCATAACAGACTTCTTTTAAAGACATTAAAAATATCACGCCGACCCCAAACTAGTGTAACTTTATTTACAAACACTATTATAATACATTTATTATACATATGCAAAAATAATATGATCAGCTATTGTGTATCCAATGACTTAAATATCATCATGGTTATTTAAAAGTTTTTATTAACAAAATAATACATATCTGAATGTGATACTTAACAGAAACATGAAAATTCTGTCGTTATTTACTCACCCTAATTGCTCCAAACCAGGATGATCTTGTTTCCCAGCATCCCTTTTCATGTTCAGTGGAAGAAAGTACGTCATACAGGTTTGACATGAAGGTGAGTAAATGGTGACAAAATTACATTTCTTCATTCCTCTACAAAGGCTGATTTACAAAGATATGGTTTAAATATGTATTTTTAGTATTAATTTACAGGCACTTGAGTGTTTCTGTGCTCAGTTAGGTTTGAAGTATTTCAGTATGTTGTTACACTGGCTGCCTTTAGCAGCACTCTTCTTGTCTCTGGTATTGGAGGTTTTATGCGAGTGTTTGGATGGGATTTTTAGGACTGGTTTCTGCTGTCTCCACTCTGTCAGTAACTCCCTTTGCACATCAGCAGGAAGTTGTGAGAATACATAAGGGTCCACATTTGCAGGGACATCTGATTGGGTGGCAGGTGGGATATCATGACTTTCTTGTCCAGAATTTAATTCCATGGTGGACCGAGCAGATGACAAAGTCTTGCTGAGTTCATTATGAGACAAAGAATTTTTGTTATAATTCAGTGCTGACTCACAAGGTTCTGGTTGGTTAACAGCCAACGTGAAATGATCTGCTGGGTCAGCATCTTCAAAAGATGTTGCAGTGGGTCCGTAATTGAGCTGTGCGGAGTCTTCACTTTGAAAACTGGAAATCAGCTCCGTCTGAATGTGTTCAGGAAGGAGTTTGAATACTTCTGGATCGACACCTGGAGGCAGCCTGGAACACAATGTTTTCTCGGGAACACTGCTCAAACAAGACTCTGTTGTGTTGATGCTTGTATCTTGTGAGTGCTCTAAAACATGCTGCCTGGGAGAGTTGGAGTTGATGAAGGGTGGCTGTGTTTGTAATTCTCGGGTTGGAGATAGCCATGTGTGTTTTATGGGTTTCATGCTGATCCATGTTTTATCTTCTTTATGTAAAACATCTGGTTGAGTGAATTGGTAGTTTACAGCAGGCTCAAAGATATCAGGTTCCACCTGGTGACAAATCAAAAGATAGACTGTTAACTTTTGCTGTTTCAAGTTACTGCTGCCGTGAATGATGAACATATAAAAGGCTAAATATGTAGCTTTCAGTTAGTAAGAATTAATCTGTAACTGAGTTATTCATGAATAAATACATAAAATAAATATATAAAACTACTGTTCAAAGGTTTGGGTGATTTATTTGTAAAGAAAATACTTTTATTCAAACAAGGATCTATTACATAGATCAAAAGTGGCAGTAAAGAAATGTATAAAAAAAACATTTCTATTTTAAATAGAAATAGTTTCTTGAGCACCAAATCAGCATATTAACATAATTCCTGAAATATCATGTGACACTGAAGACTGGAGCGATGGCTGCAGAAATTTCAGCTTTGACGTTACAGAAATAAATTGTATTTTAAAATATTTCAAAATAGAAAACCATTATTTTAAACTGTAAAAAAGAAAATAAAAATTACCAACCTTATCCCAACTTTTGAAAGGTAATGTTTATATTCATAAATATGAATAAAAAATAAAATAAATGAAAAATTAGTCCCTTATCAGTTTTTATCAAAAGTATTCAACTCATAATAAAGGGAAAGTCCCATTAAAGCAACACTATGTAACTTTTTCTATGTTCAAATGTTTATAACGAGCAAGTACATCATAAGTTAATCCACCAACCCACCTTTTTGTCTTATCCCAAATCACTACGGTACATTTATAATAAGTGATTAATTTTGGACTATTGTAGCCGGCTCGGGTCGTCACCGCTGCGGAGTAACACATACCTGCGTGAATCACCATAGATATAAACGTGGAGAAATAGCTACGGTTAGAATGTTCTTCCGCGGTATGCGTGCAGTTCTGTTTATTAACCGCTAGAGCGCCAAAATGTACAGTGTTGCTTTAGTTTAAAGCTCAGGTATGACTTTGATAAAACAGAAAGCATAAGCTCAGCTGTAAAATGGAGCCAGTGGTACTGGCTGATTTTTTTTTTTTTTTTAAATGCAGATTATTATATATTAATATAATTAATAACTCTAAAATAAGGAAAATCATACATATTGACCTGGTGTTGAGATGTCATTTGTGTTGTTGTAGGACATTTCTGTGTAAAGAAAGAGGTGATGGAGCTCTTGCCAGAGCCTTTAGCCTGCAGGTTACTAAAACACACATTCAGCAGGGTCAGATGGAACGGCTCACGTGTGTCCACCATTTTATGAAATAGCTTCACTGACAGTGCCAGTAACTGAGGCACAGCCTCGCTCCTTCCTAATACAAAAAAAGAAAATGTGAATACCAAAAACATAACAGAGTAAAAATCTGAAGATGTCACATTTATATCACTTCTGTTTATTGCAATTTAAGTGAATTGTGAGATGATTGTGTATGGAATTATACGTTTAAAGCATGCAAAAGAACAAAACTGTACCGCAGGTGATCTTGAGCCCAGTGTGGTTGGGTATAGGACACTGTCGGCTCTCTCGACTGAACCAGCGATTGGTGACCGTGTATCGGCGAATCGTTAGTCTGAATGTGTGTGGCTGCCTGCCATCTTTGTGCATCCTAGACCAAATTCAAACACAGAAACAAACTATAAACCTGCCATTCAGGTTGTTCTGATATTGTAAAATAAATGAATAAATTCACCTCTCAGTAAGGCTGGTGAGTAGTTCATCAATTTTCTTTTGAACTTCCTCTAAAGTGGAAATTTTTTTGAATGAGTCCTCATCGCTGAGAGACTGAAATATATAATTTACCACACAGATTCTTTTAGATTTCATGCAGCATCAGAAGCATGCTAGCACTGTTTGTAAAACATTGTTATGCCTCAAAAGAATGGTCAGTATGATTATTTGTTATAAGAAATTACTACTTTTCTTCAGCAAGGACGCATTAAATTGATCAAAAAAGACATTAAAGGCATTGATCATTTTACAAACATTTGATTTTAAATAATTTTCTATCCTGAAAATTTTATCATGGTTTTCACAAGAATACTAAGCTGCACAACTATTTTAAATATTGATAATAATGAGAAAATGATTCTTCAGTAATGGCTGCTGAATATCCAGCTTAAATAACAGAATAAATGACAGAAAACTGTTATTTTAAATTGCAATAATATTTCACAATACTAATGTTTTAACTGTATTTTGATCAAATAAATGCAGATTTGGTAATAATATCTTTCAAAAACATTAAAAAACTCAATTGTTCCCAAACTTTTGAGCGGTAGTTTATTGTAGTCCTCTTAGATACAAACAGGATCTTAAAGGATCATATTTCTAAAATATTCAGCTTTACTTTTCAGAAAAGAGCTAGCTAAAAACGGAGAAAGCTAAACTGAAGTAACAGTGTTTCTTCATGTTATTGTTACTTTTACTTCTGAGCTTCTTTCTCCCTCTAGGTTGCTCTTGACCCTGGCATTATAACAATACTGGTTTTTCACGTATTATTAGCTCTTGTATGATAACTTAAAATTAATTTTCTGCTAACCTACTAAATGTGCATGTAAAATGTACCTCAGCAGTTAAATCTGGCTTGTGAATATTGCTAAATATTCATCTGAACACTCTATAAATATGGAGAATACCTGAGGAGGACCCGCCGGTGTGACTGGAGACTCATCGGTGCCACAGGAAAGGTTTTGAATCTTTTTAGCAGTCACTTCACCGAACTCCCTCACCAGGTCAGGCAGAGGATATAACTGAAGATCTCTCACACTGATCAGACCCAAAGCCTTTAACTTCTCACGTGTCTTGTAACCAATCCCTATAAAGACAGACAATGTGTACAGAATAAAAACAGTGTGGTGTACAGTGGGTGAGATTGTGTGTCATCTTACCAGGCACTTTGATTAGTCCTGTGAGGCTGCTCATGAGCTCAGCGGTGCTGTACGGCAGGAGGGTGGTTTGCTGGTTTGGTTTAAAGGTTCCAGACACTAGTTTGGCTAAGAGTTTGCTGTTAGCTATGCCAGAACAGCCGGTTAGTCCCAGCGTGCTGAAGATTGCCTGCCTCATCTCAGCTGCTATCACAGAGCCGACAGCCAGTCGGACGTTCTCCTCATCAACTGCCATACCTGAAAACAAGCAAGATTTATTATGACCAGAAACTCTAGCAATTCTTCCCTTTTGCATGAAATACTAAACAAGAAATAAGTACGCTGAATTTATCCAGTTCTAAAAAACGGCAAACTTTGAACTACTAGTCCTGATCTGTAACCAATGGATTTCAAACTGTTAGCATTTGTCTGAGGTGGCGCTCCAACTCACTTTCATGTTTGTATATGTGTCCGTTGAAGGAGAGATCTGAAATACGGGTCTCCTTCAGTCTTCTCTTCACCATTTCTGTAACGTCCATGAAGTTTTCGTCAAAGCCCAGCCTTTCCACTAGTGGGCAATATGACATCAGCAATTCTTGGGCAGATAAAGTCAAAAAGTCTGGTTTATAGTCAGTTCAAACAGGGAACTGTGGATTGTACTCCTTAAAAGACCTCAGAGAAATGTATTAAAATTTGTATTTAAATTAACATTTGAAAGATTGGGGTCAGTAAGATTTGTGTGTTTTTTTTTTTTTTTTTATCTTGTATACTCACCAACACTGCATTTATAATTTGACCATAAATACAGCAAAAACAGTCATTTGAAACAATTACAATTTAACAACTGTTCTATTCTATTTTAATATGTTTTAAAGTTTAATTTATTCCTGTGATAGCAAAGCTGAATTTTCAGATTTTCACAGGACGATCCTTAAGAAATCATTCTAATAAATATATATATATATATTTTTTTTTTTTACATTTCTGATACTGCTCAATAGAACAGCATTTATTTGAAATATGCATTTTTTTATAATATTGTAGAAGTCTTTACTGTCTTTACTTTTGATTCATTTAATGCATCTTAGCTGAATAAAAGTATTAATACCTTTTTTTTAATCCTACTGACCCGAGACTTTTGAAAGGTAGTGTATAAAATGGAAAAAGTCTAAAATTATGTAATTAAAATCTAATTATCGTAATGTAAATTTACTGTTGTTATAATTATATATAACACATAATGATATCTACTACACAAATACAATTTAAAGACACCTATAATTAAACAATATAACAAAAAATGCAAATGTATGATTATACCAGTGACTTTGTAGGACATCTCTCTGTAATGTGTGAGGTCTTCTCCTTTCACTAGCACCAGCTGTGGGCATTTCTCCATGGCATCAGTCACTGACATCAGTTTGTTCACGCCTTGCTCTCTTGCCACATAATTACACGTCACAATTATGTACTTCTGCTGTATCCCTAAAAGACCACAGATATAGACAGAGATGGTGTTACATTTATCGAAAAGAATAGCAATGAGTTTTGGTTATTTTAATGTGTTTTGTTATTTCTTTATTACCTGACTGATTATAATGTGTATGACTTGTATTGACTGTTTTGTAGAACTTTTATTAATGTTTTTTATGTGTGTGTGTGTGTGTGTGTGCATTGTCTCGACAGTGTTTTACCAAGAGGTTTGGTCCTGAGGGCCGGATTTCGGATCATCTCCACTTGTGCATAGAAACAATCCAGGTCAAAGTGCAGGATCACTCTCTGAGATTTGGATGTAACGCTGTCAGTGGAACTTCCTTCTGAAAAGTCAAGTCACAAAAGCACAGTTACTGTAGATACACCTTGACGGTCTATTCATATTGCATCTGTCATGAGACACTGAGCTGTGCATGTAGACTGAGCAAACATGAGTACCTTGAGTAAATATAATATCCATGCATTACTTTAAAAACACATTTAAGCTCAAGTTCACATAGTCGTCCAGTGATAAACCCACCCGTCTCCAGCATGTCCGACTCTAAACTTCGATCCCAGTCATTGTTTTCCTCCTCATCCGTGTCCATATTTACTTCAACGCAAGAGACAGATATGTGGATATATGATCATACAAAATATATAAAATAGCACTTTTAATCAACGACAGCAAAACATGTCGCCAGCAAAACCAAACATAAACCTACTGCTCATATTAGGCAGCATTTGCTGTCATTTTACTGGCACCTAGAGGTCTGGAGCAAAATACTCACGATATTAAATTACGTATAATACATTTATGTGTATTTCAAAATATACATATTAATGGAATGTTATGATACAGAAAAAAATACATAAAAAATATAAAGAATATTTTAGTTTTATTAAATGTAGGTATTACCTGTTATTAAATTTATTAGAGTTGCTTAAATGGAATTATATAAAGCAGAATATAAAATTATATAAAAGATAAAATAAACATGTAATTAATTGTAATACAATGTTTTAAAACGTTGTTAAATAAATAAGCAAAACTATTTAAAATATGTAATACCTAATTTAATAAAGATTAAAACTGACAACATTTAAACTGTTACTTTGTATATTGGGGGCTTTTATTTTTAAACAGGATGTGTTTTTTGTTGCAGTCTTCACACATGGAGTCGTGACTGTCTTCAGTTCAGTTTTTATCTAAACCATTTATTTCTGGAGTCTAACGTTAAATACATTCTCTCACACAAGGTTTTAGAAAGAAAACCACATATTTATCATGACGAGATCGCAGTAATGGTAGTAACGCAGTAAGTTATTCCTCGCTTGTCGTTGTGAGAACGGAGGAAACGGTGGCATCTCCTCAGCAGAGTGCGTCATAGCGCTGAAGAACAGCCGTTACTCTCTCCGTTGACTTCGGTCTTTTGAGTCATGTCGTTTCGGAAAGCGATCAGTCTCGCGTGCGGGATCGCCGGCGGATCCGCGGTGCTCATGTGCGCGGCGGTCGCTGCAGATAAGCACGGGTACTTCGGAGAACGATGCCGGTTGAGAGAGACACTGGTTGCCTTGCACGCAGCTCAGCCTACGACATGGCCCACTGCGAACGGATGGGATAACAATTGGGACAAGTAAGCAGTAGGAAACTATTTCTGATTGAGTAACTTACTGTTACATTTTCATATTATTTTAAGGTTTCTCGGGGAATATTATGAACAGGTTCCATTTATAAACATAGGAACATAAAACCATTGGTATAGCTATGTCATCATGTCCAAAATCCATTTATGTTACGTTAGTGTTAATCTGAGATATGATGCCTATATCAGGCGTGATGATAAATGAATCACCCAGTTTAAGGTTTGATCCTGCAACGCTTAGGTCTTCTTGAACCACTAAGCCCCACCACATTTGGCCGTGGTTGAAATGGTGTCGGTTTAGTCTTAGACCTGGTTAATTGTCACTAATATAGTTTCTTTTTACATAATGTGCTTAGCACTTCTGAAAGTGTCTGCCAACTGACAGTTCCAGCTTCAGATGGAGACTCGACCCTTGTATTATGTTCAAAATCTGGGACAGTTATTTCATGGTGGGATTCAGTATTAACCAGATTCAATAAAATTCATCAAAAGTTATGAAACTATGAAAAAACGGCAAACCTGTAACATTAATACCTCATATTTAAAAAAAAAAGGGGGGGGGGGGGTAGATTTTTAAACCCGTAATGTGAATATTATAAACAGTATTTGAGCTATTTTTTTAACTGATAAAAATGTATACAATGCAGCGTGTTTCTTTGCATAAAAACTGCTATGAATGTAAATTTAAATACCTTTAAGGTTAAATCACACTTCACCAACAAATTAGATTACATCAAAAATGTAATAAAGTCTAGTTGGCCTGCAACATGATATAAGGTTAGAGAGAATGTGTTAACTTTGTAAATATTTTTTAAATATTGAGTGGTTAAATGTCTAAGAAATGAATTGCAGTGTTTTGAAGACTGTTGTCTTAAGCGTTTGGTTTCTCTCAGTGTAACTCTAGAATTAACATTGCTCTAATGTTTGTATTTACTGTAGAATCCACTGTTGACAGCGGCTACTGAACTGAGTTCATTGGGCCTACTGTGTGAATAGCTAGATTAAATTTTTTTGACACTTTCAGGCGTAACCCCTCATCTATGGTGAACGGGAAGAGGAAGGAGAGTGCTGGAGACACTGGAAGTCCAGATGTGGAGAACAACAAGCCCAAAGCCACACGCCACATTTTCCTGATCAGACACTCTCAGTACAACCTCAAGGGGGATGGTGATAAAGAGAGGATCCTGACACCTTTAGGTACTGATACCTCAGCATATATCAAATAACAGAAGCGCTGAACTTAATCCATTAGATGCTACATTAAGCCACCATAAAGATCACCTTCTGATTTCTGTCTTCACTGCAGGACGTGAACAAGCTGAGTATACAGGACAGAGATTAGCAGTGCTTGGACTGAAGTATGACGTTCTCATCCACTCCTCCATGACCAGAGCTACAGAAACAGCCCACATCATCAGCAAATACCTCCCAGGTACAGACTCGCTCTGAAGAGCTGATCTAGGATTAAACCTGTCATTTTATTCTTCACCTAATTAAATTACATTATGACACACACAAGCCATAATGGCTGAGATTTATTAATACCTATGCATGACCCAACTGTGACTGTGGTCTCTTTTGAAAGAACACACTTGTGCGATTGTGGTCAAAGTGTGTGCATTATTAAACTAAAATGAAAAAGTAATAACTAATAAAGAAAAACAGATGCTTAAAGGGATAGTCCACTCCAAAAATAAAACGTACATCTCACATTTAAATATCTTCCACATCTTATGTCCATCAAACATATTGTATTCTATCCTTTTGGGGAACTGTTGATACTTTAAAATAAAAATAAACAAGTAAATCCAAACTTAGTCTTAAGGTAAAAAAAAAAAAAATCTTATTTAAAAAATCTTATGTAGTTTTATTTGATGTTTCATGTTTTAATTGATGTTTCATGTTGTACAATGTTGCCATTGTAGAGATTCAGAATGGTTATTTTCTTCACCTATGACCCATGTGTGTGTTGTAGGTGTGGAGCTTGTAAGCTGTGATTTACTGCGAGAGGGTGCACCCATAGAGCCCGTCCCACCTGTCACGCACTGGAAACCTGAGGCAGTGGTCAGTGCAAAGTCTTACTTAGTGCCTTCAGATCGGCTATCTGTTAGTCCCCACGTTTGATTGGCTTTGTGTGTCAAGTTTCTGTTGATGACGCAAGTCATAACAGAACAAACTGCTAAGGTTACTGCCGGCGTACAAAACCCACAATGAAACCATCTCAGATCTCTTCAACAAGCATCAAATGTTCTTGTTTTCCCACTGGTCATGCTAAAGCTTGATATCTGAAATGTTTGCCGGAGAATGTTGAGTTTGTTTGGTGGTGAGTGGGCTGTGGAGTCCTTCTTCTCCTCACGTGGATGGTTGTGAAACTCTTGTGCTGGTTTCAGCAGTACCACGAGGACGGCGCACGGATCGAGGCAGCGTTCCGCCGCTACATCCACCGAGCTGACCCCAAGCAGAAGGAGGACAGCTACGAGATTATCGTCTGTCATGCTAATGTCATCCGCTATTTTGTGTGCAGGTTTGTGTTCACTTGCTACTCAGTGCAGTCTTCTTAATCTTCGTTTTTGTGCTCTTTAAAGCTTTTAAAAAACATTTTTGGCTGTCCATGAAAAACAAATGTAATCGTAAGTATGCTCTGATCACTTCATTGTTATGTGTGTGGTTGCAAAAGTTTCACAGAAGCCAATTTCAGCCACGTAAGGTCATTCATAATTATGACAAGGTCATAATAGTAAACTGAAATTATGAGATACTAAGGCATAATTATGAGTCGATGTCATGAAGAAATATGACAAAAAGTCATAGTCGGGTCTTAGTCAAGTCGAGAATGTGATATTTTGCCTCTTGACTTCTATCTCATAATTAATCATATTCTCAAGCATATTTTCCTTATGTGGTAGAAATGGGCTTCAATATTGAATATATGGAATTCATGAAAACCGTTTGCAACCTTTTATCAGTGATCAAATATGCCAAGTCAAACGTCACTATTGCTGTTGCTCATACCTCTACGCTTTTTTTAGTTTCTTATATTGTGTGATTGACTAATTGCAAAAAATATATATTTAATGATTGCATTATATTGTTATTTATTGTTTAGTTATGTATTTTTTTTAAAATAAATACTTCATTTAGATTCAGTTACATTGCGTGGTTATGACTCTTAATTTTCTTGATTCTTGTACTAGTTTGCCATGTGTAAATTATCAATATTTCAGCCATGTTGTGTTTGTTCACATGACTCGTCAGACACATGCTGAGGTAACTGTTATGCTCTTTCATAGCATGAGTGTAATTGATATGATTGTTCCAGGGCTCTGCAGTTTCCTCCAGAGGGCTGGCTGAGGATGGGCCTGAACAACGGCAGCATCACCTGGCTGACGATTCGGCCCAGTGGCCGAGTGGCTCTCAGAGCACTGGGAGATTCGGGCTTCATGCCTCCAGATAAACTCACCCGGACATGACGTTTTCAAGCTAGACCATCATGCCTCGTTACTGCCTAGAACCAAGGGATCTTTGAGATGGACAGATGTTAAGAGTTGCAAAGGGTCGGAAAATTTCCTAAAATGTTCTCCTGAAATGCCGTTTTAGATTCATAATATTCCAGAATACAGAATGTGATTTAATATTCACCAACACCTCTTGCTTGTTTAATGATGGTCTTACAAAGCTGCAGTTTAAGAAAGGATTTCTGTGAAAAATTTATTTTGCAACTCTATTTTCTGTTGCTGTGGTGATCAGTTACTCCACAAGTGTCTTGAGTATAATGATTTTGTATTTATTTATTTTTTTAAATCAAGAAAGTTAAGAATTATTGATATTTCTTCAATTAGACACTCCTGTGCCAATGCTTTGTCTGATCTAGAACAGCCATGGAAAAATTGAATTAACCAGCAAGAATACTTTGTTTATGACCAGGTGTCTTTTTCCAGCAGCATTATGCAAACTCTGGAGGCCTTGTTGAGGCAGTTGGTGTGTATTTGCACTGTTCATATGGAATTGTTTATGATTGTTTTAGAAGCAAAGTGCGAGTTTGCTAAAAATGCGAGACTCTTGCCATTGAAAGGTCTAGGATGACTCCATATTAATGTTTGTATGTTGTTGTTTATGGCAGTAAAAAAAAAATAAAGTCATTGAGTTAAGTAGTGTCATTCATTGTTTGATTCAGATAATAGATTTAAAAAAATGTCCAGGTCATATTTTACCTGAAAAGAAAAATAAACAACTAAAGACATCATACCTATTTTAGGATAATCAATAATTTTAGCACTGTGACTTTTGGGCCAAAAAAGGCACTTAAAAAATAATATTAATGTAAATAAAAAAAATCGAAATACACTTTTTTTTTCTTTTATAAATCTACCTTTTTATTTTGGTGAAATACGGCCCAGACATTTCTTGGCTATTTTTATCATGTTTACTCAGATATACTATTGTTTGGAAATGTGTGGCAAGTAAGATTATTGTAACACTTTAACACATTAAACTGATCAAAAGTAACAGTAAAGAACAATGTTAAGGTTTAGATTTAAAATAAATCCTGTTCTTTTGAGCTCATTCAAGGATTTCTGAAAAAAAATAATAAAAAAAAAATCTTACAGACCCTAAACTTCTGAACAGTTATGTAGACCTTAGAAAAAAAGAGCTTATTGCTTAAAAATAGAATAATAGGACAAATCAGATTGAGTTCTGTACCTCAACGAAATGTTAATTTGATAGTTTTCCATAAAGACATTTTTCTTGTACAGTCAAAGCAAGTCAGTAAAGTTACAAGACTGTGCACTTTATTTATCGTTCGTCAATAGAACATCAAATACTTTCCTTTAACGTATACTGTAATAAAATAGGACTAGAAATGCATGCAACGTAAAGGCCAGGACAACAAAAATAAGTCAATTCTCAACAATAAACTACAACTCATTTTCAATTCACCAGTGTTGGCACTACAAAGCATCATTTAACAAAAAGTAAGGCTGGCATTGATACAACACGAGCAATAACTAAACTGTAAACCTTTTTTTCTTCTCTTACAATCGTATTTAAGAGGTATTCAGACACTGCATATGCCAATGCTACTGTACTGTATATTTTATACTAGGAAACAGAAAAAAAGGTGCATCTATTCATCTTGTATGTGGTCAGTGCATCTGCCATACACTGAGGAGCCACAGGCCCTTCCAAACAGATCATAATCAAAAGGCACTAAAGCTTTACAAAGCAAAGATCAACAGGCCAGCACTACACTGAGAATGATGGGCACCAAAGAAATAGATCACATGATCTGAAAGTACCACAGAGGATGTTCTGGACTCAATTCCTTGAGATATTCATCACATAAAACTGAGCTACCTGGAGCTTTTCTGCTTCTAGTCAAGTAGCTTTGATTCCAAAATGAATGGAGTGAATCTGGAAAAAAGGACCCATTTCAGAAGCCAGTGAGAATCGCATTGACGTGATCTAGCGGTGAGACTGAAATATTGGCCTTTTATGATAGGATGAGGGACAATGATATTTTCTGATCCACAATCATCAAGTCTTACAGCTATTATGACATTACCGTAACAAGACAGTACCGACTTGCCTTCCACACTCATTATCACTCATCAACTTTCATTAGCTCGAATGTGGCACGGCTCAAACTCTACAGATTCATGTCTTTCCGACAAACCGAGTCTCATCTGTTATTTACGGTGAACTGTGTCAAACTCAAAAAAGAATTAAAAGTGTAAACAAATGTGTACTTAGAAATGATAAATCACATTTATTGAACTTAAAAATAAAAAGGGGAATATTCACACGTTATAGAACTCTTGCTTTGTTTTTTTTTCATCTAAGGCTGCTATTAACAAACCATGAATAAACACCTGCTTTTGAGATTCAGAAGTTGGTCTTTTCTTTTAGAAATTTAAGGCAGTTCTCCAATTAAAGAATAAAAATCATTTCTGGCAGTCAGTTTACTTTTTTCTTTTCTTTTTTTTTTTACATTAAAAACCGATAAATACCCATTAAAATGAGCATGTTGTGCTACTGACAGTTGACTAGCAAAAATAATTCAATTTACTACTACGTTATTTTAATTTAGCACTGGGTTTCTGGGTTTATATAGTGACTAAATGACTGTGTTAAGTGGGAAACTGTTAATTTCCATTAAAGACACAGTTTTAAATCCACAGATAAATCTCATACACACACACACATATAGATAAAGAACAAAACAAAAAGATTTTTAAAAAATCAATACGACCATCACAGATCAACACACTTTGTGTCATACACCGAAGTACCGAATATATATATATATTTATATATTACGATTTGGGAGCCCCCGGGAGATGTGCATATTATTTGAGCTGTGTTCTATGAACCTAGGAGCATACAAACTGAAGGACGGCCTGTTGTGAGATCCTATCTGCAGTTTGCACGGCACTAGGAGCCCAATTTGAGCATTTCATGGCTTCCATTATGACACTGTCCTCCTTGGCGACATTCCATCCCATATTGAATTGTTACACTTTTCATTTCCGTTACTAATTGGGTAGAAATAGGGCTGGATGGGATGGACAGCGTTTGTTAAATGGGGACGTCACCAAAATGTTTGAGTCGTATACGCTGGATGTAGCTCACAGGACTGTAGTGTGCTGGGCTGTAGCGTCCGGGGCTGCAGACGTCCGGCGAGCACATGTGACGAGCTGGGCTGAAGCGGCTCGCGGGGGACATCAAGCCCCCCGCTGGAGAGCCAGGGGTGACTGAGTGAGCCCTGACATGGCTCTTATACACTACCGGAGTCTGCCAGCTGAAAACAAATACATAAATAAGCTTACTGACCCCAATCTTTTGAATGGTAGTGTAATGCACTAAACAGTACTTCATCACTGAGCTACACATATGCCTACCTTTGCATTTCTAAGTGGGAGTATGCCTGAATTGTGCTCTTCCATTTATCAATGCTGGGATATTTCAGAGGGTCAATGTCTGTTCCACCTAAAGCTGACAAAACCTCTCTGTCCAACTTGGTGGGCGAATCCCTGAAAAAGAGGAGGAAAGAGTGAAGGTTTAAAGCCCAAAAATAAAAATATCTGGGAATATCCACAAATTGTACAGAACACGACTTTAAATCATTTTTGGTTATGTCAATGATGGTTAGTCAAAGATGTGTTATTGTATTATTACTATTTAAAGCAGTATTTTTTAGTAGTAATTATTTAGTAGTAAATCATTTTTGTGTCAATTTGTGCTCATGTAACATTTTGTATATTTAGCTTAATCACTCAGTAGAGGCCTGCTAGGTTTAGAACCATCTATTTTACTACAAAAACATCATAGACCAATACACCTTAGTAAGGGTAGCAGCATATATTTAACTTTTTAAAAAAATGAAAACAAGACTGTGAGGGATAAACTTACGGTGTGTCCAAAGGAATGTAATGTTAACAACATACACATTATTCAGATGAATTTTGATGGACAAAAACTTCCTAAAACAGTTTTAAAAGTTGTGTTATGAAAATTGCATGTGATCTTGGTTCTTTACACTGAGTGTGCCATTGTAGACTGTAAGTCTATCCCTCACAGCCTTGTTTTATCTGCATACAATTTAATGTGCCTTCTAACCTGACTAAGGTCTATGCTTAAAGTAGCCACGAGACACCAAAATGTACCATGTGTGTACCATAAAAGCCTAATATTTATGAAATTCCATGACTAGCCTAGATATCATCATTTTAAGTTATCTGCTATACTACTGGAAATAAGTCAAGCTTTATATTGAAGCATCACAGTGATCATAGGCTTCTTTCACCCTTCAATGAAGAGTCTTTCCATCACTCTAGGAGGAGTCCGCAGTATGAAGTCCTGAGAACTGTCCAGTGTTCTGTAGGAGCTGGAAGACCCTGAGGAGCTCAGGTCTCTTCCCCCATGATCCCAGGACTTTGATCTGGCACAGATTGTGCGCTCGCCTCCCGGAGTCTCTACAGTCCGTTGGTTCATAGGTTCCAACCTCTCATTGGCCAGAAAGTACTCATCTGAACTTGCACTGGATCTCACATCTACTTCATTTTTTCTCACCAATCCATCATTTTCTGCTGCACGTAACACTGACGTCCCATCTTTATCAAACACAGAGTCGTCTTCTGAGGACAACGAGAGGCGGCCCAGTCCAGAGGTGAGCTCTGTGGCCTGAGCGTCTCGGTGACGTTTCCCTCCACTTCTTCTTCTCTCCCTGTTTGTCCTGTCTGGCTCATCCAGCAGAGACATGCTCTCAAACTCAGCCATTAGGTTTGAGATGGGCGATAAAATGCAGGAATTTGATGAACTGCAGATGCGAGGGGACATTTTGTCCCCATTTGGAGTCCTGTCCCCGGGGTCCTGCTCGCACAGGCCATTTTTACTGCTGGAGAGCAGTAGATCCTGCTCCGCCGCCACCTCTATGAGGTCAGCGCTGTGGGAAACTGGTAGGATGTGAAACTCAAGCCCCCCTACCGCCCCCTGCAGGCCATCTTTGGAGCACACAGAAGAAATACTTGTGAGGGCAGCGTTCTGCCTGTTCTTGATCTCCTCCAGGCTGATATCATCACCCTCATCCAAAAACGCCCCCACGGAGATGGAGTTACAGAATTTCTTCAGTTTGCCTGAAATTGAAAACATCAGGGAGTGAAGGATTTCCCTTGGTCTTGAAAAAATCAACGTTTGATGTACAGTGAGTGTAGACGTATTTAAACATTCACCAAACTAAGTTCCCTCCCCAGTACCTTATATATATAACTGCACACATATACTTATCTATAAAATCATTTTACATGCAAACTCATAAGTCACTCACAACTTGCATATAAAAATCTATAATGTACAGCAGCAAACAACTTGTGTAACTGTCGGAATCACAAAATAGGTGAGAAATGGTCATGCAAAACTACATTAAGACAGTATTTGGTGTAATAAACCTTGACAAAGATTACACACAAAAGTTAGTGGGGAAGAAAACTCAAATATTCCTATTTAAAATAACCATTTCTCTTTTATTGTTTTAAAATGTCATTTATCTCTTGTGATGCAAAGCTGACTTTTCAGCAGTCATTACTCCAGTCTTACGTGTCACATGATCCTTCAGAAATCACTCTAATATGATGATATGGTGCTCAAGAAACATTTCTTATTATAATCAATGTTGAAAACAGTTGTGCTGTGATACATTTTTATTCAGGAATCTTTAATGAATAGAATATTGTATAAAATGATTAAATGTCTTTGTCATTTTTGAACAATTTATTACATTCTCTGTGTGAAAATTGTCTAACAAATTCCTGCAATCAACAGTTGAAAGGGTTTCTGAAACATTTGGATATTAAAATATAGCTGTTAAGAGTCAGTGGTCTTACCCGGAGATGGGGTTTTAAACCGGTTTCTGGTTTCATTTTCTCCAGCCTCCCTGAAGTCTTTTTTACTGAGGTATTCTTCAAGCATTTTCAGGCCTTCGGTTGACTGCAGGTCCAGAAAACTATCCAGGAAATCCCAGTACTCTGCCCAAGGGTGACCGAGCTCATGGGCCAGATCTCTGCCCACAGACAGGACACCATTATCTAATCAATGCTTAACAGCAGACTATTAAATGCCCAAAAACATCAAATATTTGTCTATAATACAAGTAATGTCCAGCTTCCATTAATTATAACTTAGCACTGACCTGCCAACTCTTTCAGCTCCACGGTCTGGGTCAGACTTCAGGATGTTGTGGAAATGGTCTGCCCGTTCTCTGGGAGGAGTCTTCCATGCTCGTCTGAACTCATCCGCCTATAAAAACAATGGTATAGACAAATTTGATTAAGCTGTAATACATAACTAAACATATTAGCATAAAACTCCTACATATTCTACACGAAACTCACTTTAGATGGACTTAAAGGTCCAGCAAAGGCCCGGACTGCCATAACTGGATCCTTTGGGCTTCTGGGTAACTGTGGTGGCAGGTTTTCCATTGGCTCAGGGGACCAAGGTGCACCAATCACAGGCTGGGAGGAGTTATCAGTGGCTCTCAATAAGGGGATGTACAATCGATCTGTAGCCAATCAGAAATGAGTGTTAGAATATGGTATGCAATTAACCTACCTTTTTAAAGAATAATAAATTAATACAAAACTATATATTGTGACTCACCTTCTAAATATTCATTTATCTTCTGTTTGACCTCCTGAACTTTACCCTTTTCTTTCATTCTCTCACAAATTACCTAATTAAGGGAATACATTTGATGACTTATAAATAAGCTTTGATAAATTATGAAATCCTCAGCATGAATGCTAATGTATCAGAGCTGTTGTACCTCAGAGGGTTTGTGGTTGTACTTGTTTTTGCAGTTCTTGTCGATGTCTGGATGAGAACAGAGTATGTTCACCACCTCTGGACAGCCAAACTTACAAGCAAAGTGGAGAGGCGTCTCAAACCCCTATGAAACACAGGACAGAGAGTTTAGTTGGCACTATTACAAACCCTAGTGAGCCGTCTACCTAGCCAGTATTTTAGGTATAAAATGAATATACCAGACACAAACGATGTTCTAATAACATTTGCTACAATAAACAGTTTTGGATTTCTTTTATTAAAGAGTCATATTACGTTGCTAAAAAGAACATTATTTTGTTTGTAACATATATTTGGTGTAATGAAATGTGTTTATGCAGTTTAAGGTTCAACTAACATTATTTTCCACATAATGTACATTACTGTTGCTCCTCTATGCCAGCCTTTCTGAAACGCGTCGATTTTTACAAAGCTCATTGTTCTGAAAAGTGAGGTGTATGCTGATTGGCCAGCTATCCAGTGCATTGTGATTGGCTGAATACCTCAAGCGTGTGACGGAAATTTTACACCCCATACCATACTGTTATGCCGTGTGTCCTGGCACGACAAGACAAAAACAATAAAACCCATTATAAAACAATGGCATTTGTTGCATGCAGTGGGGACATAATTACGGAATATAATTTTTATGCATTGCATTGTGAATCGCGCTGCGTAAACATAAAACCACTTCTGCATTTGTGATCAGAGAAATTATAAGTGCTATACTACACTGTTCAAAACTGGCGTTTGAATAGTCAGTGGCAAATTATTTAACTATTAAAACGTACTTACAGACTGTGAGTCAGAAGCACCAGACTGTCCTTGCAAAGTTGGAACTGCCCCACTTTATAGAAACAGACACTGGCACTCCCTCCCACCTACAATTCCAGCCAGCACCGAGACTCGAACCGGCGACCTTCTGGTTACTAGTCCAACTCTCTAACCATTAGGCCACAGATGCCCCAAAAGTGACAAGTGATAAGTGATATGGTGAACCATACTCAGAATTTGTGCTCTGCATTTAACCCATCCAGAGTGCACGTACACAGCAGTGAACACACACCCAGAGCAGTGGGCAGCCATTTATTCTGCGGCACCCGGGGAGCAGTTGGGGGTTCAGTGCCTTGCTCAAGGGCACCTCAGTCATGGTATTGCAGGCCCAAGACTTGAAACCACAACCTTAGGGGTAGGAGTCAAACTCTCTAACCATTAGGCCGCAACTTCCCCATATTTGGGTTGATCTGTTCCAAAACAGTGTTAAATTACTGATTTCTAGTTGTGTCCTCTTTTGAAAGGCAAAACAAACTAATATTGCTTTCACAAAGAAACACACAGCATTTCCACAACATGGCCATGGCAGCAACAGCAAGAATAAAAGTTACTCCTTTCTTTGCGTGAACATTTGGGCGGCGTTATGCAAATCTTTCAACATCGTGACGTAGACGTGTAGAGGCGTGTTAGAATGAGCCGTTTTAGGTAGTAGTGGTTTACTCTTAACTTTGATAAAGAATATCTCTCTGCATTTGAGACTTTAGTCTTTGCAACTTTACAGATCTTCTTTATGCACCAAGAGCTTGTAACACTCCAAAGAGAAAGGACATTTTTTTAAATGCATCATTTGACCACTTTAAACTGTATAATCGGTCTATTAGGGATGTCACAATTCTCAATATTATATTGGAACATTTGGCATAAGTAAACGCCTCCCCGTTCATAATGTGCCTTTGAAAAAGCGGCAAATGCCAAACACCTTCCTTTGTAATGACTTATGAGAAGGGTTTCTAAACCTTCTGTTCAACAAGAGACTTTTTCTAACTTTAGTCAAGTGTTTGAAATGACTTCCTTTTGTGATCTAATGTGGCTTATCACAGAATGAGGCAGGAAATATATTCTATACTGTAAAAAAACATGTTGATTAGCAGCGAATTACAAATATACTTAATTATTATGAAAATACCCAAGATGGCTTGAAGAACACATATAAACTATATATTGTCGCAGTTGAGTGTTTATTGTCTTAATGTTTCATCATTCAATTCAGCTACAGGGATAGCTGGATGACCATATTAGGAATTTCCTGAAGCATCATTGGTTCTATTACTTCTGCGATACATATGTGGATTTTCTGCGCGAGGGTACCCTTTGGCTACCAGTATCAATAAGAATGCCATTACATGTTTTTGAAGCGCTCCATTATGGCTAATCCATCAAAAAAATAACACCTCTCTCAAAAGACATTTTAAATAGTCATATAATAATATAAGTCTTTCTCCATTGTACAGATGTTGACAGGACTATCTATCTATTTACACATTTTTACTTTGTACAGCACTCATATTTAACAAAATCATTGCCTTTAAAAAGTTTAATAAACCACATTAGGCTGTATGGTTGATTCCTGTTTTGAGCTCTGCTGACCCCACCCCTCTCTTCTGAGCCGCTCTCAGAGGGACTGTTTACTTAAGCCGCATTCATCGTGAAACTTGCTAATTAGCACATTAGCACATTGCAAAGATTCATTACAAAAACCTTATACTCACTTCTTCTGTAGGTGAAGCTGGATCACAACTGATTTGTGCGAACATAGATGCATTTAGGTAGATTAGGGGCGCATTCCCAAAAACAAATACAATCCACTGCGTCTTCAGCGGCTCAGATGTCAGGAGTAAATAAGGACTGCTCTGTTCATTATTATATCCAACAACAGAACACCTCAATCGCTTAGGAGTCATTCTTGTCCACTTCTGCTCCGGCAGTGAAACAATGATGACAGCTCACTCAGGGCAGGTCTAAGCTAAGATGCCAGCCCAGTCTGTTCTGAAAATGCTACTGTCAATCAAACTATCGTGGGAGGGGCCTGTTTTTATGATTACTGAAGGCGATACCATTTTCTGCATGACGTTGCAGCGGTCAAGTGTCACAAATTGGACCGCTCAGAAAGTGTTGCATTTATAACTTTTTAAGGAAAAAGTTAAGGAACTTTAAGGAAGCAAATGTATTCTAGTTTAAGATCTGGCAATTCTGCATGGCGTAAATCCACCTATAGTATATAGTATTAAGTTACTGACTGAGTGACCATTAATGGTGTTGCTTTCCATTTCACTCACTTCAGTTTTTAAAGGTAACCAGCTAAAATTTCCCCAGGAATGTGACAGCTGTCTCCTCAACAATCATGCTACCAATGTCTGAAGAGTTAAATAACAAATACAGATTAAGAAGCACCACTTACAGCTTTATCTGGTGTATTGAGGTACAGATCTACGATATACCGGATGCGTTTCTGCAGCATGCTCTCCTGGTCATCTGGGTACATAAGCCGCATGAAATCTGGGTTCTCAAGAGTGTCCAGCAGGATCTGAACAATGCCTGCCTGGTTCTCCTTAGCAGCCACATGCATCACATTATACCTACAGCCCTCCTGCAGTTAAATTTACAACAGAGAAACATTTAAAAGAACAGCATTCAGAGATGAAGAAGTTTAAATAAATTGTTGTGAAAAAAAAAAACGAAAAAATTGAAGAACATGCTTAAAAGTATAAAGTTGATTTCATACGCATGGGAACATGCTGCGTGTGGAAATATTTGGGATTTGTAAATAACTTAATATTAAGATACCAGGTTAGTTTGGAAAAAGACTTTGAACTTTGCAAAGAAGCCAAAAGCTCACCATATCAAGTGGGAAAAACAGGCAAAACAACGTCAAACACACAGATCATGGTACAAAAGTGTTCACCTGAACTACAGTAGGGTTATCCCCTGACCCAATGAGGTAACGTGGGTTGCTCCAGACCAGTTCAGTAAAGGCCATCTCATCTCCCTTCTCCACAGCCTTCCTTAGTTTGGCCGTCAAATCTTGAGTCCGAGGGCTTTTATAACTGTTTGCCTTCTCCCTGTTGATTGTGTCAGCCTCCATCATAGACGGGTGGTCTGGTTTTGAGAATTTATCCGAAAAGAAACAAAAAAAAACATGCATTTACTATAGGCACGTTTTTAATACATGATTATCTTAGCTTAACATAAATCTTTACTTCATAAATTGTAATATATAACATTCATTTATTTATTCAATCTATTAATTTTAAAGATTATACTTTTTAATGTATCATTTAATTTATAAATTATATTATAAATGTATAAAGATGATGATAATGATAAAGATAATGGAGATTCTCACCTTTGCTAAACACCAAGCCAGGTTTGACAGGAGAAACACAGGGAGTGCTTTTACTAGGCGAAGGATAGTAGTCACATATGCCTTTGGCAAACTTTTCAGCATCCTCACGATTGGAGAAAGCTTTAAACCGAGCCCCCTTCATCATTTTCACAGCCTGCAAAGCCTCTTTCTTCTCTGTGTACACATGAGCTCTCTCTAAAGAGGAAGAGGAAAATAATCTCACACCGACATAACAGGTTTAAATCATCTGGACAGTGTAAGCATGCAAAAGGCTACTGTACTAACAACTCTATAGTGCAAAAATAATAACATTAATAAAAAAAACAATTAAAGAGAACAAATTTTAAGATATACAGTAATAAAGCAAGGATGCATCAAATTCATCAAAACTGACAAAGAGGTTTACAATGTTACAAAACTTTCTATTTTAAATAAATGCTGTTCTTTTGAACTTTGTGTTCATCAAATAATCCTTAAAAGCTTTCAACAGCTTTCTTGAGCTGCAAATCAGCCTATTAGAATGATATCTGAAGGATCATGTGACACTGAAGACTGGAGTAATAGCTGCTGAATATACAGATTTACCATCACAGAGATAAATCACATTTTAAAATATATCAACAGAATTTTTTTAATAATATTTTACAATATTACTATTCATATTTTGGATCAAATAAATGCATCCTTAGTGAGAAGAGACTTCTTTTTCTTCAAAAACATTCAAAAAACATAAACTGTCTAATGCTAGTGTACATCACTTTACACAATTCTTTTACCATGCTTTTTTGTGGTCATACCATGTGGTTTCATCAAGAAGGTTTTAAAAGTAAAGATAAAAACTCTTACCATTCCTAGCCAGTACATCCTCCCACAATGGACACACTCCGTAGAAAAAGGTGGGTGACACCTGTGCAGTTTTAGAGGACGTCTGTGTCTCCGACACATTACAAGGGCACACCGTTCCACTCAGAGCCTCCTCCTCAGGTGGGTTAAGGCCCATGCCGTACCCAAAATCCCCATCCTCGCCTTTAACCGAATCTGAGGTTGCTGATGTGGCACTGGGTGGCAATCCACTTCCAGAGCTGTTCACCGAGGCACTATTACCACCACTGTTGTCGGGCTCAGTAAGTCCAGCATTCTCCACCAGAGCCCTGGCGAGCTTACGCTCAAATATGGCTCTTGTCGTGGCAGTGATGGGGCCACATTTCATGTTGGCTTTAATGATCTCCTCCCTCAACTGATCAGCAGTGAGACCTTTCAACCTGCTCAGGACAGCGTCCATGCTTTTGCTGCTATGTCTACCTGATCAGAAAAAAATAATAATAAATTAGGACTATATGAAAGTACAAAAGCAGAAGAGTATAGCCTGGCAAATTATTATTTTTAGCTTATTATTAGCTAGCTGAGACTGCCTGTTTTTAGTATAAAACAGGTTTAACACTTTACATTATCTGCCACACTACTAGTGCTTTTGAGAAACAATATACTTCCTTTTTTATTGTCAAGGTATCACAAAAAATACACATGAAGAACAAATGCATGTATACAGAATTAATACAGTACACATAACTAGGAATGAAAAGCACCAATTATACAATTAATATGAAACATTATACAATTAAAAATTGTAAATAAATCTAAAAACAGTAACGTTACACGCATCTATAAGTCTATAAACATTTGCATTTATGCATTTAGCAGACGCTTTTATTCAAACAAAGCGACTTAAAATGCAGGCTATACTTTTTTTTTAATCGGTATATAAAATTGTATGATATTGACAAAATTGTATTGTTTAAACAAATAAATTAAAAGTGCAGCACAGGTTTGGAGTTCTTTGACGAAGAAATAGCTTGGATATATTGCTTTGATGAGCTACAATGCATGTGAAATTTGCCAAAGCATGACGACTTTTAGAAACCAAACACATCATTTAACAGCACTGAGAAACCAAAAGCCGATTTTGGTTAAGCAAAAACCATTACAAAATAATTTTGTATAAGGACATCCCAAAAATATGAGATGCATTTTCACTACAGGAATGACAAAATCCGCAATTTGTATGTAACGTAACGTTAAATCTAATGTAACTTTTTAAAATATGCTTTGGTAGTAATTTAAAAGGACATCCCTTACTTTATTAGTTATCGTGCATTTAAGCAGCCACTGTCCATAGTTTTTCCAATCGATACGAAAACAAAGTTCTCTCAGTATGACAAAACATATGGAACTGTTAAAATAATGTACTTCCGTTCCGTTTATGAAACACGGTATGACACCATGCGCGTCATCGCAACATTTGAACTGACAGCATCAAGCTCCTTTGCTTTGTTAGGAATCAAAAACGTGGGGCTGCACAAATCGTGCCACCGGTCGTGTTTGAACTACACTCTAAATCTCATTCCCTGTGAGGCAAGAATGCATTTGCAACGTAGAAAAAGTTAACTGAATCCGAGGTGTCACGCCCAAACTACTATCCATTGTAGTTTTTTGTCTGTATTTTACATGATCCTGATTAATGAACATGACAGATCAAAACAAAACATGGTGGGTGAAGATGCCACCCGTCATTTTTGCACCACTTACCATCTATCAGTTGAACAGTGATGCCGTGGGCGGTGTGAACGCGCAGATGAGCATTTGTGGCTTATTAAATGTTTACAGGAGTGTGAATCGCGCGGACGCTCTGGAACGGTCTCATTGTTTACAGCTCGGTCTGCGCATGCGCTTCGTATGGTATGCGCATGCTCGCTACGCCGGGCAGGGTTCATGTGTTTCAAACGCCGGGTGCACGCACGGAGCACATTATCGCTCTTGTGAGTCGGATCTTTTCAATAAAACGACTGAACAGATTTTTCTTCGCGAAAAAGATCTGAAAGATTCGTTCACAAATTCAACTCACTTTGGGGTGGAAAATGCTACCTAGTATTATATGCAAAATCAGTTTAAAGAGATGCATTTATATGGAGATATTATTATGAGCTTGCGTGTCGCTTTTTGCAGAAATTTATGAAACACAAATACAAGCTGTATATATATATATATATATATATATATATATATATATATATACATATACATATACACACACGTAATGATTACCCTAAAACATTTTACATTTATTTGACCACCTTCTGTTTTGTCATTACATAAGAGAACATTCTGCGTAGCATGCGACGCGACGTCATCACGTAAAGGAACGGCAGAATTGTTTGAATCGAACTGCTCGAAAGAACCGAATCGCGAAAGAGTCGGACTAGGGTTAACCCCCAATATTAAGTCAATACTCTGACAATGACATCCCACAATATAGCAATCACTAACGCTATTATAGGATCTCATCACGTCACATTTAAGTTAACAATGACAGGTTGACTTTGCTAATGAAAACAAAAAGGGTGATAAGCTGTACAACTGAGTGATTTAGAACTCAGCCAGATAAGAAAATCTAGATATTACCTCGGCTTCTGTCTGCAAATGTATGAAGGCTGCAGGTGGAGATGGGTTGCACACCAAGAGCTCCTTACATGCTTAGTTTCCATACAACCATGCCTATTGAAAACTACTGTGGCAAAACGGGAACTAAATATCTCGCACTCTTTGGGTACCAGAACAGCTATAATCATGTACAACTGGAAATATGGGCTTCACAGAGATCACGCCAGTCGTGTTCAAGTTGGAGCTGAGAGAAATGTGCCTCCCGGAAGTCTCTCTTCTCTTGCTCGACGGCTCGGTTTTGTTTTTGGAAGGGGCTTTAGCAGCGCCGTCTAGTGGCTGTTTTATGTATTTATTCATTGATGTGTACGTTTTAAAATGTAAAATTAATGAAAAGTTGTTCACAAACAAATGCTTGTGAAGTAGTATACATTATTTCACGATAAACGTTTTAAACTGTGGTGTGCTGTATTTTTTCACATTAATTACGTTTAATTCGGCAAGTGCCTTCCAGTTGTCATGTCATATATCAATTGAATTTTTCAGTTTAATCTAAAATGTGTAACATGCCTTGTAGTTTTATTAAATAATAAAAACGGCCATGTAATATAAACATCTGCTTACTGTTCAAACTCTACAATAGTGTTTTACTGTATAAAGCTTAAATATTACATTTTACCAATTAAATCAAAGGCAGAATGTGCCTTCTACAGCCTCTGCTATATATATATATATATATATATATATATATATATATATATATATATATACATACATACAAACACACACATATATAAATCTAATTCAAAGAACATTAGTGACAAAAGACAAGATCATTTTACAGAATGATTTATATTTTACACTCAATATGGTACATCCCATAAAAATGCTGAGTTAAACTTTTTTTTCTTATTTATAAACAGAACAGAAACTCGTGCTTTTCATCAGTACAGTAATTAACAGTATATTTTCAGTTAATTAAAAACCGTTCCCTTCCTTCCACTGAATATGTGTTAATCCTTTGAAGGTAAGTGTACATGTTCGTGCGTAAAGCTTCATTTCCCATTATGTCTTAATCATTATAGCAGTCTAAAGGTTTTTACCGTACATGGAGATCAATGTCTTTATCTCAGAACACATTTAAAACAATTCAAGCCAATTACATGGGTAAGTCCAGCTCCACAGACACAACCAACAAATGGAGTTTGTGAAATGAAGACATCAGGGGAAAGACAGAACTATTACACCCAATTAAAATACATTATTCAAAAAATATTTGCACACATTTTTGATAATTAAGGCTGTAATGACAAATTATCCATAAGAATTTTAGGAAGTGAAAATGTTTTTTAAATAAGTGAACATAGTATTGGGCAAAAAACTGGCAAAATCTTCCCATCAAAAAGTAATATTTTACATATGTCCATACCTGAAAGTCAGTAAGCTTGCTTTCTTTTATCAATTGTGCAATAGAGTCAACACCTTTCATATATATTATAAATATAAGTAAAACACACTCAACAGCGCTTTTAAGAGCACATTCAACCTATTTTACACTATTTCCCAAGATCTCTCAACAACATCAACAAAAATTCATTCAAGCTATACATTTTTAGCAGTATTTAAAGGTTTCCTTAATGGATTCAATTTAAGGCGCAGCCCTAAAGAAAACAAGTCAAATTCGGACTTTTGGTATGAGATCTCACATCTGCAAACCATAGACACAAACCAGATACAAGCTGAAATTGGATGATCTGAACTATAATACATTACCCTGTACAAAAGGGCCACTACTTTCTCCCAGTCTTACACTTATATTCCTGGGGCTTCAGGTCCTGAGTTTCAATCAGAATGAGGCCGTAGTGCTAAGTATAATATTGTAAGTGCATCATCAAGGTCGCATTATTGTACCCACAAAGAATGTGTTACGAAACAGTGGATCTAAACTCTGAGACTTATGGGTAAAGCCGAACACAGTGTGTACGTAGACAGGAAGTTATCAGCATCGCTTTAGACTTGATTTGAGGCCTGGAAAAACTAAGAATGCTCTGTTTTTGGGGGGGATAAAAAAAAAAAAAAAAAAAAAAAAAGAGTTGAGAGAAAATGCTTGATTGATATAAGGGCCTCATATTGTTTAGTTGATTATATTTGCATTATATTGCAGGGAACAGCTCAAGATCAGGCATCTGTCCAGTGATGGAATGAGATCAGCTCATTCGCAGGCACAGAGGAATGGAAGAACAGTTCAGCTGCTGAATTCTCCATGCAGGAAGTGAGAACTACCACCAGACGGATATGTAGAATATACATCTGACCAATTAGGTCAATAGATCACTAGTTACTATAACACTGGAGTCTGGCGCCCTGGATGTTTGTGGTTTTTTTCACTTCTGCAGGACTAAGCAGCCTAGCAGTAGCCCTCTCAAACCTCTTTCTGCACCTCTTATGAGATGAGAAAGAAAACTAAATCAAAGCTGAACGACGACTGTGGGCGACTACTGTGAAATTCAAGCGAGATAACAGATCATATCAGAAAGAGAGAGCAGCTCTGTTCATTAAACTCAAAATAAATAGTGATCACAACACAAACAAACACCAAAATGACCCTCTTAAAATAAAGATGTGGTATAAAGAAACACTTTGTTTCACCCGAACAATGTTGGTTGGAAACAGATAAAGCCAAATATTGGCAGTTGATAAGAAATAAAGAACCTTAAAAGTGCCCTTAAAGATAAAACTGAACTCTCCCCACAGATAATGTCTTTAAAGGATTCGTTGTGGATTAGGAGGGCTGCATCTCTTCCTGTATCTTATCATTCTCTTCTTTATTTGGTAAATCGTTGCTGCTGTTGTCATGAAGCCTCAGTTTTTGGAGCTCCTCCTCTGCACTGGCCAGCGACGTCACTGTGACTGTGTGTTCCTCCATCTGCTTCTGAAGGCTGTCCATCTCCTGCCTACGAGAAATGACCATCAGATGAGTGAGAAAGGAGACGCCCACAAGGAAAACGCCATCTGTTACGTGGCTGTGGCAGCTTTTATATGAGGATTTTATATGACATGTATTTATATGAAAAGGGAGGTCGGGAGAGCAGGTTTGTGTAATTAGACTTTGGGTTCGAATTATTACTTTTTTCCTCATTCACTTTAGATGTCTGGTACAAATATGTGGCATTTTGTCAGGAAAACAATGAATGGTTTCATATATTTTTAATTGTCTAATCAGAAAGAAAGGAATTGAAATTTTGCAGCTTGAAAATTGATACTGGAAGCCACTTTATCAGCCAAAACAACATAGAAGATATCCTTAATAGGGAATTGCATGATTTCAATTCGATAACGTTTTTTTCTTATAGTGGGACAGTGTTACAGTGTGCCCACTCTCCTTTAGTTTTCACATAGAAAGGTATGGTAAAGTCTTACTTTAACTGTTTCAGACAGTTGTGGAGGTTATTGAGAGGTTCTTTGTTGACGGATGTTGAGGGTTTCAACAATTCGTCCAAAAGTGAAGCAGGAACAGGGCAGTCTGGGATTTTTACTGGTGTTACTGGGGTGGATTCCCCCTTTAAATCCATCCGCTGGTGTGGGGACAGAAATATGGATAGAAAATATTTAATAACACACAAACGTACATGTTGTCTATATTTGAAATGAGCATTAGTCTTACCTTTCTGAGCCTGCTGTTTTTGAGGTCCAGTTTGAGCTGGTTGTTCTGCTGAAGAACAATCTTCATGCTATTCCTCAGCTCTCCCACTTTAGCCTGCAGCATGAATTTATCCTTCCGTGTGCCATTGAGCTCTTCCTGCACCATCTCCAGCTCCACCTTTATCCTCTACACACCATATCAAACAAAAACAAACCTCAGAAGAGTTCAGAAGAAAAGAACCATAATACATGTTCTGACTGAACAAGGTAGCGTATCCGACCTGTAGAGTGTCCTGCAGGATGTCCATCTCTCTCTGATGACACTGTTCCACCATCTCCAGCTGCTGTTTCTGTGTCTCGATCTCCCGCTGCCTCTGCTCCACCTCCCACTTCAGATCCTCCACCTGCAGGGAGACAGGAACACAGCATATATGATAAATAGTGATTCCGAATGGGAATGAGTCACAGTTATCAATACGGATATCAAAATTCTCTAATATAGCATTTAAAGCCATAAATAAAACTAACTTGTGGTAGGTCTGTCATGTAGACAGACAAAAATTGTACTCTTTAAGGGTTTAACTGTAGTATAGTGGTCCTGTGGCTCAGTGGTAGAGCATTGCAACGCAAAAGGTTGTGGGTTCGATTCCGAGGGAACACATTAGGTAAAAAAAAAAATGTTAGCCTGAATGCACTGTAAGTTGCTTTGGATAAAAGTTTCTGCTAAATGCATACATTTTTTTTTTTAACAGCATGTCTCTTGGGCAGTATCCTTAAAGGGGTCATATAATGCTACATGCACTTTTACAAGTTGTTTGAACTGAAAAGTGTGTTGGCAGTGTGTGTACACAACCACCTTATAATGATAAAATTAATGATTAGTGATAATGATTTTTGTAATCTCCTTAAATGTTTTCCCCTTTCTCAGATCGAGCCGTCTGACTGTGTGGTACCCTAAAAAATCATATCAACTTGTGGAAAATGGGCATTATATGACCCCTTTAAAGAGATACCTTTGTACCTTATATACCCCTAAAAGTTGCATATTACTACTTCAAAACAGTAACATGTACCCTAACTTATATAGAGTTGTGCAATGATATAACTTACATTGTGACGATATTAACAATAATAGACCTGAGATTTGCTATATAGTATATACTACTTTATGTGAATAATGCTGGATGTAATATACATCCAACTTTAAATATATCACCAGGCTAGTTCTGTGATTAGCGGTAAATCACCATCACCTGCTTTTAAATGGAGCGGCATTTAATAGACAGAGTCGTAGATCACTGACAAGCTACGCAATATCGCGTTCATTATCCTTCGATTATAAACGCGATATTGCGTAGCTTGTCAGTGATCTACGACTCTGTCTATTAAATGCCGCTCCATTTAAAAGCAGGTGATGGCGATTTACCGCTAATCACGGAAACAGATTTACTGACTAGATGCCCATGATCATAGCGTTAGATATATCGCCCAGCCCTACACCGGGCAATAATATAGTTTAAACTATGCAATGATGAATGGGATTTTTGGGGGATTCAACTTTTGCACTTAATTTGCTGACATTTTTTTACATCCAGGATCTGAATCCTAGCAATCAAAAAATGTAAGGCATAACAAGCATACAGGTATATTGCGAGTGCAGAAGGTTACAAACAGTGAGGTAGTTGACTTTTTTTTGACGCATTGTACCTCTTGGTTAGTAAGGGGCTGTTTGCTGAGCTCATCATCAAGTTGTTTCTGAAGGATCTGGAGTTGAGTGTGAGTATCAGCTAATTGCTCCTGGAAATGAGAAACTTCTTCAGAGTGCTTCTCATCTTGAGCCCTGTCAAAGAGAGAGAAAAAAATCTCACAAAACACACCAACACAATCAGAAAAGTCACAAACATCTGCTCATCATCATAAATGAGAGAAGCACTGATCTCTGATGTTGCTTTTTTCAGTTCATCATCATCATCAGTTCATCACTCTAGAATAGCAGGACCTCGTAAAGATCTCTTGAAGTGTGACTACGTCTGTATTATGAGCCTCAGGGGCAGCTGTGATCCTATAACTCAAGAAAACAAAGACTTACTCAAGTGTTTTAGCCTCTTTCTCCAGGGTTTTGATAAGCTCCTCCTTGGCCTGCAGATCTTTCTTGATCTCGCTGAGTTCCAGCATGGCTGCTCTGTAATGCCTGCGGTTATGGGCTGCCTCCAGCTTGGCCTCCACCACCTGAACAAAGCGTACAAACACACAGGTCACATACATGCACGTAAAGAAACAAACCAAAGCCTTCAGGGACTTTTTTAAGGGAAACTGGAAATGTCATGCAGCTGTTAAATCACGTATTAACCTGCTCAGTCAGATCCTTGACTTTTATTTTCTCTTTCTCCAGAGCAGCCTGTAGCGTCTGCACCAACTGTCTCTTCTGCTGGTCCTCTTCTTCTTTACGCTTTAACACTGCTTGAACCTGATGTGAAAGATTACTGAGATGTTAAAAACAAAGGAAAAAAAGAAAACTACTTTTGTATAAAAAAAAAAAAAAAAAAAAAGGAAAAAAGAAAAAGATATTGATTAAAGACCGTTTTTTAAAAAACAACAAGAAGGTAATTATAACGTGTAGCATCACACCTGTAAGTTGAGTTGGACAAGATCTGCTTCTCTCTTCGCCAGTGCAGCCTCTAAGATATTGGCATGTTCCCGCAATGCACTGTGGGATTTCCCAAGCCCCGAGAGCTTCCCTTTCTCATGCTCTAGCTCAAGTGCAAGCTTCTTATTAGCATCCTCCAGGCGACAAATTCTCTTTTTAAAATTTCTTGACTCTTGAAGCTGTGCGCAAAAAAAAAAAGGAAAAAAAAAGATTAACATTTTTTAATTTTGAAACCATTCATTCAACAAATTACTAAATACACGAGAAAAATGCACAACATTTTAAACAAAACTATCAGTGAAATGCAAAGAAAATGAAATCAACAAATCAGTAATCCGAGTTTATTACATTTACAGAATAAATGTTTCTTTTATTGAAGAAATAAAATTTATGTGCATGTATGCTATCATTCAAAAGTCTGAGGTCATTCAATTTAGTAAAGACTTTTAAACTGCTGAAGATTTGATTCAAAATAAATGCTGTTCTTTTGAATTTTCTATTATATCTAAATATAGTAATGTATACACACACACACACACACACACACACACAACAGTTGTTTAAAATTGTAATAACATTTCACAATATTAACATTTTTACTGTTGTGATCAAATAAATGCAGACTTGTTGAGCATACAGACTCCAAACTGATTTTCTGACCATGTAAACATGTTAATTAAAGAATCATACAGGTTTCTATTTTGATTTGCCGTTAAGAAACAAATTTTCTCTTACCTCATCTTCCAATTCGAACACTTTCTCCTGATAGTCCTCTAGTTCAGTGCTAGTTAGGGTAATGACCTCCTGTAGCTCTTTCTCCAGCATGGCTTTACTCTGGCTCACTGCCTTCAGCTGTCCCTGCAGGGCTTCCACCTTGTTCTGAAGCAATAACAACAAATAAACGTCAATTCATTATTGAAGAAGATAAACTGTAGTTATGCACACCACCACTGTGAACTGTGCATTATATGAGAATTATAATCATTTTGTTTCAAATGTTTTCAGGATTTATGCATCTCTTTTAACTTTTAGTATCTATATTGTAGACCATCAGTACCAGTTTACCTGAAGTTCTTGGCTATTTCCACCCTCTGAAACCTGAGCTCTGAGTTTGTCAATTTCAGCTTCAGCTGTCTCTTTGGCGGTGAGGGCTTCCTGTAGCCTCCGGCTCAGAATACCAACTGCATTCTCATAGGCCTTATGCTTGGCCTTCACCTCTTTCTGTGCACTGGTCAAATCTGTGCCAATACGCTTCATCCTCACCTTCTGCTCTGAGATAGCCCTGGAAGAGGAAGAGCAGGCACATAATTGTGCATAACTTCACCATTAGATGTTCCTTTAAAACCTCATTTTTTATTTGTTTAATACACAAGTTGAAACAGGAAAAATACACCCCAATTTCTCATCATTTAATTTTGAGGTGCAAGATCACAAGCAAACATGAACTATTGTCTACATGTCACATCATATTCGTGAGCAGCGATCACTATGGAAACCCTTGTGGCAGGAGAGGCGGTGTGATTTGTGACTCACTTTCTGGCTTCATCTTGCATTTGTTCGATCCTCTTTTTCAGATTTTCATTTTCTTCGGTCACTGCCGCCAGCTGGTTCTGGTCAAACTGAAGGGACTAAAGCAACAACGTGGAGTGTGTCAAAATATGCTAAACACTTTGTACAAAAAGTTTTGAACAATTGTTTTTGTTGTTGTTGTCTCTTATGTTCACCAAGTACCATGTATTTGATAAAAACAGTAAAACAGTAATATTGTGAAATATTATTATAATTTAAAATAACTGTTCTCTATTGTAATATATTTTAAAATGTCATTTATTTCTGTGATGGCAAAGCTGATTTGGTGCTCAAACTTTTCAGTTCCAAAAAATGTTTCAGGATTCTTTAACTAATTGTAATTTCAAAAGATTTCAAAAGCATTTATTTGAAATTGAAATGCTTTTGTAACATCAGAACTGTCTTTAATTCAGCAAGTATGCATTAAATTGTTCAAAAGTGACAGTAAAGTATTAATTTGTTTGAAAGGAGGCAAAAGTCTATCCTTGAAGATCTTTGGAATGCAGTCAGCGTGTACCTGCAGTTGAGAGTCAAGTTGGTCTCTCTCTGTTTGTACGGATTGTAAATGGGCTTCCAGACCGTTCATTTGCTGCTGGACTCTCTCCACTTCCTTCTGCAGGCGAGTCTGTTCCTGTTCTGAGCTCTTCTTTTCTCCCTCCATTTTCAACAGCTCCTGCTTCAGGTCCTTCACCTCAGCCACCAGACGATTTTTTGAACCCTTCAACTCAGAGATCAACTGATCTTTGGAGCTGGCATCTCTCCTGTAAGCTTCAACCATCACCTGCAAGAAAGAGTAGAGCAGATCAAGGACACATCTATTGATTTCCAATTGGCAATTTTGTTGATTTAATAGCATTAGATGTATTTTTTGGGGGGGTAGAAACTTGTCAACTAGTTTTTTCCAGCAACAAATAAGTTTAAAAAAAAAATGTATGCCTTATTGAAATTGAAGTGTTTTACAAATTGATAAAACTCATGTTTAGGACCAAATGGAATTTCCTATGTTAAGGAAAAAATGTCATGGACTATATTATTGACATTTACATTTATGCATTTAACAGACCCTTTATTCTAATCGACTTACAGTGCATTCAGGATATTTTTTTTTCTTTATCAGTATGCATGTTCCCTGGGAATTGAACCCACAACCTTCTGCGCTACTAACGCAATGCTCTACCACTGAGCCACAGGAACATATCGATTGATAATGACAAAACGCATACCTTTTGCTGCATGAACTGATCCTTCAGTTTCTGTGCTTGTTTTTTGAGGGTGCCATTCTCTTGCTGGAGAGCTTCAATCTTGTGGAATGAAAGGAAAAATTTCAATCTGAACTAATTCTAAAGATCTTGATACAAAAAAAATCACATCACTAATATTCAAACCTCTCACCTGGGTTGCTTTAACCTGTAGTTCCTGCTTAAGCTGGTCAAGAGTGTCTGATGCCACCAGCACTTCCTCTCCTAGCCTTTCCGCTCCTTCATCCAGTTCACTCTTATCGGCTCGCGCTGCCTGCAGAGCAACTTCCAGGACTATTTTCTCATTTTGGAGATACTGCAGGATCTCCTCTTTAGCTGTGGCGTCAGTTTGTAGCTCCTCCAGCTGACCCTGGAGCTCCTGGTAACGTGCCTCCAGCTGATTAAGGGACTGTTCTTTGGTTTGGAGGGTCTCCTGAGTGCTGGTGAGCTGCTTCATCAGCTCTAGGTGCTCACGCTGAAGCAATTCCAGCTGGGCGTCTTTTTGGGAGAGAAGGAGTTTGACCTGGAAGGAGACGAATCAATCATTTAAGTCATTATTATGGGATGCTTATATCCAAAATCCAACATATTACAAAAACCTGGGATTAAGAGTGTTGTTCAAGAGCACAATGGTGATGGGTTTGAACCTTCAACCCTTTAATTACCAGATCAGATACTGAATACTAGAATACACCACAAAAAAAACAGTATGTAAGTGTGTGCTCACACATGCTGGTGAGCATTAAGATACCTGCTTTAGCTCTCTCTCCAGTGTTGTGGCTGTGTTGGCGAGTTTGAGAAGATGCTCTCGCTCCTCTTCAAACTCTTCCAGTTTGTGCTGAAGATCTTCCTCCACCATTGACTTTGCCTCCTGGATTTGATGTATGGCCACTTCTTGAGTCAACATGTCCGTCTGGATAACGATCAGTAAATTATTATGTATACTTAGATTTAACCTTGATTCAATTTATTCCTTAAAAGAAATTATTAAAGCACACTAAACTGAAAATTTATTTTTAGTCAGTTTAATGTAATGAAAAAATTTAATAATATACATACAGTCTTAGGCCACGAGTATTTTCACCAACAAATGGTTTTAAGTCAGTTATTTCCATCTTTTGCTTTAGTATGTCAGCACAAAATATCAGTTTACATTTCTTTTGCCATTCATTTTTATATTAGAGTGAGATTTTTGTTTGCACAGGGAGTCTGACAACAGCAGGTGTTTCACACAGAAATCTGATCTCACCATCATCCAGTCCGTCTGGAATAACATGAAGAAACAGAGCAAACTGAGACAGACTAAATCAAGAAGAACTGTGGCAATGTCTCCAAGACACTTCAAGAAATCTTCCTGCAAAGTAACCTGAAAAACAATGCGCAAGGGCACCAAGGACTAAAGCTGATTTAAATGCAAAGGTTGGTCAAACCAAATGTTAATTTGATTTAGTTCATAGAAGTTAATTGATAAATAAAATCTATTTATGACATTATTTTTGAAAGCTTCCTCGCTTTACAGCATTTTTAAACAAGTGCTTAAAACGGTTCACAGTACTGTAGCTTTGCAGGTTTCTTGTAGTGTCTTGGAGGCATTGCCACAGTTCTTCTGGATTTAGTCTGTCTCAGTCTGTATTGTTTCTTCATGTTATTCCAGACAGACTGGATGATGGTTTAGATCAGATCTCTGTGTGGAGCACTGGCTGCTGTCAAACTCCTTGTGCAAACAAAAATCTCACTGGGTTAATATAATTAATGACAAAAGAAATGTTAAGAAATGTAATCTAATATTTCCTACTGACACACTACAGCAAAATATAGAAATAACTGACTTAAAACCATTATTTATAATATATGTATACACATTTACATTTTAATATATATATATGTGTTTGTGTGTGTGTGTGATATAATAACAAAATGACAGGTCTGCTTTCAGGGAAATATATGATACTAAATATGCCATCAAAAAAAGAGAGTATGTCAGTTTGACAGAAAGAGTTTTAGTGCTCCAGACCTCTATACTCTGTAGCTGCACGGCAATCCGTTCCTTCTCTTTTATAGATTGATGTTTCGTCTCTGTGAGTTTGTGAGACAGAGTAACATTCTCCATCTTTAGATTTTCCAACACTCCGATCTGAGTCATCTGACCAGCCTGAAAGGAAATATACAAAAAAAAAAAAAAAAAAAAATACACACTACAGATGGCCATTTTGCTTTTGAATCTTTCTGATAAACATCTTTTCTGAAAACATACACTATCATTCCAAGGTTTGGGGTCAATAAGATTTTGAAAGAAATTGCTGCTTTTATTCAGATGGATGCATTAAATAAATGACAAATTATATAAATAATATTTACAATAAATACATTTATAATGTTGCATTTATAAAGATTTCTATTTAAAAACTGTTGTTCTTTCTATAAATCAAATAATACTGAAATAAAACCGCTCCCACAAAAATAATAATTAGAAAGATTTCTGAAGGATCATGGGACACTAAAGACTGGAGTAATGATGCTGAAAATTCAGCTTTGATCACAGAAATAAATAACATTTTAAAATTTATTAAATTTAGAAAAAATATACTGATATTAATATTAATCATCTAAATATATATTTGATCAAATAAATGCAGCCTTGGTGAGCATAAGAAACATCTTTAATTAAACAATCTTACCAACCCCAAACTGGGAATGGTAGTTTATATTTATTATGGGTAACAACATTACCTTCTGGAGCTCACAACATGACAATAGTGAGCCATTATTCAAGATTCAAGATTTTTATTCGTCACATACACGATTATATAGAGAATTTATAAGCAGCAGTGAAATGCGAGTGTACACATTTATACCTGCATGTTTGCCATCTCTCCCTGCAGTCGCACTCGTGCCTCCTGTGCCAGAGTCAGCTGCTGCTGGTACCAGAGCCGCAGCTGCTGCAGGGAGTCCACTTCTGCCTGCGACGTCTTCAGTCTGCTCTGCAGAGCGTTCCTCTCGCTCTGGACCCTCTGAAGCTGTCCCTGTAGGCCCCCCATCTGCTGCCGTAATTCAGAGACTAAGTGGAAGAATGACAAACAGGAGAAAGTTTTGTAAACGTTTTAATAATATTATTATAAACAAGCATATCATTAATATAATTATCTATAGTTTTACTCAAGATTACTCTTGAGCATGTACTCAAAGTCAAGTGGGCACAGAAATGATTTTTTTAACTAATATATTTTAAATACCGTATTTTTCGGACTATAAGTCGCACCTGAGTATAAGTCGCATCAGTCCAAAAATACGTCATGATGAGGAAAAAAACACAAGTCACACTGGACTATAAGTCGCATTTATTTAGAAACAAGAACCAAGAGAAAACATTACCGTCTCCAGCCGCGAGAGGGCGCTCTGTGTAGGCTACAGGAGGACTGAGCAGCATAAAGCGCACTCTCGCGGCTGAAGAGAGACGGTAATGTTTTCTCTTGGTCCATTTCTCTTATTTCATTTATCTTGGTTCATGTCAAATGAATTTTGATAAATAAGTCACACCTGACTATAAGTCGCAGGACCAGCCAAACTATGAAAAACTTATAGTCGACTTATAGTCCGGAAAATTCGGTAGTTAGTTTACTATGATCAACTGGAACTAGTGGGCAAAAGTGAAATATTAACCATCCTGAGTAATTATACACTAAGACTGACATTTTGAGTATCCCAACTGATCATGCTCAACCCTGATGTGTACATCTACCACTGTCTTTACCCGTGTTGTCCTTGGTATTCAGGCTCTGCTGCATCTCCTCCACTTTGACCATGAGCCTCTGGTACTGCTCTTCAGCCAGCTGCAGGTCACTGCCCAGCGAGGCCAGGCTGGCGTTTTTCCCTTCCAGATTGCTTTGGAGTTCCACCATGGCCTTCTCCAGTGCAGAGCAGTTGGAGCGTAATGTAGTGACCTCAGAGGTGAGGGTGCTCTGCTTCTCGTGACTGGCCTGGGTCTGCTCTACTTGGGCCTGCAACTGAGCAGCTACTGTAGCCAGCTGGGCCTGGAGCTCTGTCTTTTCTTTCATAGCCTGGAAATGGAGGAAGGTTTTACAAAAATCAATGTGCATCCACATTTTAAAAGACATATATGTATAACAATGGATGAATGCATGAATATTATATATATATATATATAAGACAGTTTAAAAGTTAATGTACAAATTATTGGGACTCTACTAATACCTCACCTGATTGGCTTCGGAGGAAAGAGACTCCAGTTGTCCTTCTAACCTCATTTTCTCTTTCAGCAATTGCAGCATCTCATCATGAGTCCCCATCACAGAACTCCCATACGACACACTGCAAATTCATAATTCAACGTTTATCATAAGGCTTTGATGGGCTGGTTTCAAGATAGATGATGAAATCTAAAAATAATATTTTGAGAATGGACTAACTGGAGGAAATTGTATACTTATACCTGCTGGAGAAGCTGTCCCTGCGACTGCGAGGCTCCACACTGCCCTCTCTTTCCTCTTCCATGTGTCTCTCTTCAGTGGCTGTCTGCAAGACTTCACGCAGTGATGGAAAGTGGCCCATGGCTTCTGGAGCAATCTCTCTCCCTTCGACAGTATATGGAGCCTTTGGCCGGTTCACTATTGCAGCTAACATATTATATGTCCCTGGAGTAGACACACTACTATAGGATGAGCTATCGCTGTCATTACCATCAGCTTTGAAACCTGATTCGCTCCGAGATGATTCCAAATGGGAGTTGGTCTCAGAACTGATGCTGATTTCCGAAACTGTGGAGACTGAGCTGATGGTGGAATGCAGAGAGCTAAACGACGAGTTGGCAGATGATGAAACTACCCCACCAGACATATCTGCACTTTGAGCCTCAGATTCGGACGTTCTGTAGTCGGCGAGAGAGTGGATCTTGTTGGAGCGAGATGATTTAGATATCTTCTCCTTGTTGGAAGGGATTCCAAGGCTGCCCAGTTTGGGACCACGGGGAACACTGGTACGCAGGAAAGAGTATTCCTTAGTCATAGAAACAGTATTGGCACGTGGGAGACCCTCGGGATGGAGCATGAGCTCTGGGTCCAAAGTGCTAAAAGGGCGGCTCTTAGGAGTGGAACGCCGGGTCTGAATGGGACAAAGAAATGAGGATTAAACATGCAAAACAAGAAACATTATGCAACACAGGACAATCACAGAAGAGTTCATCTATGTCTAACATGAAGTCCACCAATAGGAAAACTTAATAAAAAAAAAATTATAATAATAATAACCCAAAATTATTTGCTAGGTAAATGATGCCAATTTTCAGTTTTTGGCCAACTATCCATTAAATTCAATATCAGTGATTTCACAGAAACAGTTCTGGTTTGCTGACTCACTCTCTCTGTGTGCCGCTGTACTCTGTATTGTTTGAGCTGTTCCTCTAGACGCCGACGAGCTTCCTGACGGATCTTTTCTTCATTTTCCATCTCCACAGATGGCTCTTTCGATGCTACAAGAAAGACATGGTCAATAAAACACAAAAACCCTTGCTACATAAAAAAGTGAAAAGTTTAGATATTCTCAACCAAGCAGTATTGGATTGAATGCATCAGGTTATTGATTATACAAAAAAATGACAGCTCATCAATCCTGAAACATGCTTGGTTGACAATGTCTTTTTTAAGGATAGGAACAACTGACAACTGGTTCCAAGAACTGAATGGATCTGTAACAAAATGGTATACAATTAATTGCACTGAATTAAATCATTCATAGTTTCAATGCAATTAATTTTATTTAACTTTTTTTTTTTTATGCATGCATGCATGCTTCGAAAAATCAGAAATTAGTAATAATCAGAATGCTAAGGGTTAACTGTAAAAGTGGAAATGCAACCAGAATCTTTAAAATGTCTTTTGATTAAAGAGTGAAGCTTCATGCTGGTCCTGGTACAGCAAACACCACGTGAGCTCTGCATCCCATAATAAGCCATTCCAGCTGCCTTAGTCAGAAAAAGAGAAAAAGTGCCCTTGAGCTTCTGTGTCAGTTAGTTCTTATTAGTTCAGCCATATTTCACATCCAAGCCATATTGTCTTAACAAGATGCACGTAGTCTTGCCAGTATTCATGTTGTTCCCAGAAAAGCTTAACTTTTCCTGAATCAACAACCAGCACACCAACACTCCAGTATTGCTAACACAGAATTGTCATAAATGTAAGAAATCAAAGCACTCACAATCACAGGAGAGACTAAATAGCCTTTTATTAATTCATTAGGGGACATAATGCAATGAAGAGATTCCCACTAAAATCTCTCAGCAAGCCAAAACGGAGGAGCAGGCAAAAACAGGGTACACCAAACAGAGAGGGTTAGCCTAAATCAGCCTCAAAAGATAAACTGGGGGAATTACAACACAACAGGAAGGGGATGATTCGAGGGGTGTTATCCAGTATCGTATGCTTACACAATTCAGTCTCCTGCATAGGAATACTTAGTCTGAGCGATTGCAATGCGTCACCCTTGTGAACAGAGCCCTCTGCAAGAGCTGCCTCAGACTTCTCTAGGCTGTCAGGGAAAGAGGCCAAACCTGGATCCAGCTCTGCGCTCAGAGGGGAATCGGCAAGGTGTCTGCCCGGGGAAGGAGTAGCCAGAGGTGGGGTGCTGCCTCCGTGAGTTTCCTGACCCTCCACCACGGCCTCTCCGTTTGGCAACAGATCTGCTCTGACATGACCTGAAACAAAGAGAAGGGATTCAGCAAAGAGCTTTATACTTAAAGGTGCACTAAGGTTTTGTTTGTATTTTACAAGCCAGTACAACATATCAATCAGCATGGATGAAATAGCATGTTAATTTAAACTTAGTCATGTTCAACCTCACATGTTACGTGTACAGTGTAAATGGACCATATGAAATCACTTAAATGCAAGTAAATCAAGTAAAATGCAATCAAATAAAATGAATTTATATAAAAAAATAATAATAATTATTAACGTGTTCCCAAAGAGAGCACTTTTTTATATTTTTTCTTTTTGGTAAGCATCACTCAATGCTAAAGCTATTTGGTAACAAACATTAAGCAATACATTTGAGACAGTATTTATTAATCTTTCTTGAAATTAGTTTATTAAAAATAAATACAACTATTCACTATTAGTTCATGTTAGATCAAGCCCAATACTATCACATTTAACTTATGTTAACAAATTTAACCTTATTGCAAATTAATACAAATAATTCTGTAGAAAACAGTCACATGTTTAGGCATATTTGTCATCCGTAATTAACCTTTTCACAGAGAGAAGTGTCCATCAACAAATAGTCCACTATTAAGTTGGGGCATCTTTTCAGATCATTCAAGTGAACATAATTCTTTGCATATTTGTCAAAAGCAATATTCTTTTCTTTATAGGTAAAACGTTACTTTGTGCACTTTTAAAGTACTAAGCCAAATTAGCCTGCTGCTGATATCTAGTTCAAGAGGTTATGACTGGTATTTTTTGATCATCACGTATAACCTTTAAACGTAATTGGTGATCTGAAAGTTATCTTTTGCTAAATTTTCTCGGAAAGAGTCAAACGGCCTTATTAAGCTACAGAGACAATTTATGATACTGAAAGCACAGGGACGTTTGTGGATATATCTAGAAAAAAACACGTCTTTATAAAGTAACAAATGGCACTGGAAGAAGTGGGAAGAAAAAACTTCTCAAAGCCAAGTGACGCAGTAAACAGCAAATGTTCACTCTGAAATCTTGCCAGGATTTGAATGAACACAACAAACAACTTTCAAGCAAAAGCTTAACAGTGAATCAGTGTATAAATCAGAAAGTACAAATGAACAGCCTCAATGCTGATTAAATCAACCATTTAATTGCAACATCATACATCAAATTTCATCTCAAAAGAACACTTACCATTAGGGATTTTCTCCATTACCAGTGATCCCTCCAGCTTCAGGGATTCAACAGCACTGCTGTCTGGATCTTTGCCGTGTTTTGCGTCCGGATGCTGAGGGTTGGCCTCAAATGAGGCTGTTTCCTTATTTCCATTTTCCATATCTCTTGCAATACAGATGCTGCTCTAGCATCCATGAACATAAGCTGGGTCTCACCAATGCAATTCACATTTACTTCATGCTCAGTAAACTTCGGCTAAGACTCCAGGCTGGCCTGGATGGTGCAGACAGCTTCAGTCCTCGGTGATCCTGAAGAATGGAAACATTATTTTAAGTCATCCTACTATGAGAAGAGTTCAAGATTTATTGCTCAAATAAAGAAAAATCAGCAAAATATATTAATTACTAATTTATCATTTAGTCACGATGCTGATGGTTTTAACTCATCTAATGGTACGCTAATTACAGGGATATTTTTCCCTGAAGCAATGTATATTTAAATGTTTTGATCAAGGACACAATGCTGACACACTTATGTCAGTTATTGCACGTGGCACTAGCTGTTTAATTCATACTTTGTCTTTTGTTTCTATGAAGTTCCCCTCACAAAACCACAAACGTCTATCCTGCAAAGATAAAAAGAAGAACCTTTGTTTTTGAGAGTTGACATAGCATCTAAGCCACACCACCCCATTTTGGGAACAAGGGAAAAAGCAATTCACCAACTTTAAAACTTTAAACTCAATAGTTCAAATGGAAGAGGTTTAAATAATAGTACACTGATTCTTGAGACAAGGGACAAAGCGTGTTTCACAACTTTACCTGCCATTAGCACTCAAAACAAGCTCCCATAACTATGTTTCAACACAAACAAGGTATTTGTTTTTATTAGGTTTCCAATGCACTGGTAAATGATTAATGCATGCGTGATATGTAAAAAAATTTTTAGTCAACACAGTTATCCATCAGCACTTAGCACTAAGCACTAAGATGTCAGCACCTAGGTTTTCAGTCTTACTATTAATCAAATTAAATATATTCTGAACTAGAAATCCTTCTGTATCAAAAAATCATTCTGTAGTCTCCACTCATTCACTGAAGTGAATGCTTTATTTGGTCATTTTGAAATAAGTAACAGGTGATGATGATGATTCATACTGAGCTACAGGCCAGGGGGGGAAATGGAAGAAGTAGGATATTGAACAATTCTTTCTTGTAAAAACTTTTATCAGTACTGTAGTTTATTTTGTTCTAGTATTTAGAAATCAGTCAGCTTTTATAGCTTAGTGTCATGATAGTTTAGTAACTGACAAGACATTATTCTATTTTATTGCACAATGCAAGACAACAGTGTGGTGGAGTATTAAGGTTTCTGTGTCACTCAAGGCTGGGTGATAAGAGTGACCATCAACTAACTATAGACTAACACGGTTAAAGAAACTTATCAGACATCTGGCATGCAACCGAAGATGACATGACTGTAAAATCAACACAAATATGCTCATTTTTAAAATCAAATATGGACGGATCGGTCTGTCAACGGCGTTTTAATTTACTGTCACTTTCAGGAAAGGGACAATATCTCTGGCTTTAAAGTAATGAGTTGAAAATGAATGCACCGCCACAAAAATAAATAACAATACTAATCATGATAAATAATTAACAGTGCAGGAACGGCGAAAAGTCACAGGAGATACAGTGTCAATGTGACTTTATTATTATAAATATCCGATCTCATTAGCATCAGCCTTTAGCCACATCGCACGCACGATATCCAAAAACTTTAAGTAACGTTAACTGACGCATGACACTTACACACGACCGTTCTTCTGCAAAGCAATGAACACGTGAAATGGTGTTTAATTTGTGTGGAGATTTGAAGAAAGTATAAAAAGTATTTAAGCACCAACCTCAGACGTGCTCCTGCCTACACTACGTGGCTGTTTTGGTTCCGTCCTAGAAACAGATCCGACTCGCGACGGTTTTCTCGACATTAAAGGTTCCGCATTGAGTTGCTGCATTATAATTAAAGCGAAAACATCTATAGATTTTAGAACCCACTATAATAATTTGTATATCCACCTTATTTCACAGTAATCAGTTGATAACAACCCATATTTATTAGTTTCGTTAAATACCAAAATTCTTAACTTATCAATTGTGGGTTTACTTATCTAAAGTGCATATACATTTTTTCTGCAATAAGCCGTTTTTCTTTTATATCAAATTATTTTAACGTATAGGATTCTACTATCAAATGAAATAGAGCTGTTTCATAGTCTCCATATAATATGCTATTACAAAAAAACAGAAAATTCATGTTTGTCCCATTAGGCTTGTAAATGGAAGCCAAACAGACACTGACGTATGACAAAGCATCAGCCTTTAATTTGGTTTGATCACAATCCTTTTACATTATTTATAATTAGTCACCACTATAAAATGTGAGACTTCAAGTCAATCATCAAATGCCAAATGTAATTGAAGGGACCCTGCTGCTTTTATCAAAAAATGGTTAAAAAACAGGAACGTTGAAAACATGCTTCGCATTAAACATAATATCAAGACCGCAATTCCTAAAATGTACATTAAAAATAAAACCAAATAAATAAAAAAGCAAAACAGTGTCTAAGAGCCCAAATTATTGTGCATGCAATCATTGTAAGATCACATATCAGATATGCCCTGCAAATCTTGATCAGTGCTGTTTCTCAGAATTTAAGTTGTAACAACTCTTATGGAATGAAAACAATATTTAGTGATACAGTACCTACTTATTTCACTCATCTTCCTATTAAAATAAAATAAGAAAATAAAAACATTTATTTTGCATTATCACAGGATAGGCCTCTCAAAATAATTAATTTTTGTTTTGCTTTTCCACACTTGAGTCAACCATTTTTATTTTCTTGATTACCATTTAAAACAGAAGATGGTCACACTAATTATAGGTTGAAAACTTCCTTCAGTTATTCATGAAAGAGCTGACATTTTATTTTTGCCAGATGCAGCCCTCCACAGAAAATGGGTCATTTTAGTCATTCAATAGTAAATTCAAGCCACAGAGAAGTCAAATGTTCCTCATGTGACTTTATTTTAAGGAAAAAGTTGTCTCAGATGCTCATTCTCCCAATCAACTCACACAGCCCACTCTCTTATCTAGACACTCACAATATTACTCTTTAAAGTACAAAAGAAAAACAACAAAAGAGGTTACCCAATGTGGGAATCAATCAATAGCACAAGCCTTGTATCATAGCATGTCGTGTAAATACACAAATACATGATGACTGACGACTGGTCCACAATGTATGAGAAAATGAAGGGCGATATGACAGTTTGTGAATGGGACAAAAGCTCACAACATCTTAATGACTGAGAAATGGACGCATTAAGAGTGGCACCAAGGTCTTGTGAAGTCGAGGCCAAAAAGAAAACAAAACTGTCCAATTTTTCATTTTCAGAATCTGTTGTAGAAAAGGGGAAAATGGCAAGTGGAGGATCCGTATGAAGCGACGTTCCTGGGCTCATTTCTTCTCCTCCTCACCAGCCTTCTCTTTCTTCTCATCACCAGCCTTCTCCTCTTTCTTCACCTCTTCTTTCTTCTCCTCTGAACTCTTTGTCTTGTCATCATGCACAGACAGCTCCCCCAGCTTCTCTGCCACTTTATTAGGGCTGTTCATGCTACCTGTGAAACGAGATTTAAAAGGGATAGTTGAAGGCTCTTGAATACAAGCCTAACACAGATCTAAGAAATAAAATAAAAATAAAAAATGTCTGAGAAGATACAGTCACCTCCCAAATGAATGGCAAGGCGGTTTTGTAATGTTCTTCCTGTTTCTGTTGCAGACATTAAAAGTCTAAGGCTGGATGTGTCAGTCTTAGACAGAGTGAGTCTGCATGGTGACATGGCAGAATTCCATCAATCTTACCTTCTAGAGATTTTCTGACCTCTTCTTTGCATTCATCAAACTTCATCTTAAACTTCTGTGCATCTACAAGACAAAGGAAACCAGAAGGTTGGTTATGCTAATTATAAAATACAAAACCAAAATATATTTAAAAAAAATGCATTGTATTAATTATGCTATATACTGCACAACTATAATTGTTGCCATGGAATGAAAATTCTTTTTTTGTGTGCAAATTAATAATCTTATTGTAAACGATTCATCCATGATGTAAACTTGTAATTTATGAATTTCCAGAGGTGCTGAATGGTGACACTGCCGTATATCACCAATCATTTAAATCACGCTGCTTTCTTACAAACAACTACAAGTCTGCATTCAGATATGCCTCCAAACAAACCGCAACCAATAAACAATCAAGTCCCCTTCCCCAATTTTTGGGAACTTCTTTTTCACCCAGAAGAAAAGATTTGGCACTACTTCAGCCTCATCACAACATTTTTTTTTATTCCGTTAACCTTCAATTAATTTTAATGGCACATGAGCAGTTTTTAATTTTTCCTCCTCCAAAAGAAAAAAAGTTTAGCCTTTAGTTTCAGTGTTAACATTAAACTAGTTAACACCTAGCAATAAACTGAATGAATGAGATCCCTGAGATTTGTTCTAGAGACCATGTTGATTTGAACTCACTCTCTGCATTGAGGAATCGAATAGCCAGCAGCTCTGGTTTGGGTTGTTCATCTGCAAAGTCAGCATGTGTATTCCACACCCAGGCCCTGTCACTGCCTGCATTGGGCTTCAGCTCCATCAACGGCATAACTAGAGCAAGAGATTACGATAAATCAGTTAAAGACATTACATGATTGGAAAATAATTAACAGAGACTGAACAGATAAACTGCTGCACTCACTGTGATGGTTGGCACAGATTTTGAGGGTGCGGTCTCTTCTCATGAGAAGGCGGATGGAACCCTTCTCTCTGTGTCGCAGGAGTTTGACATCACCAGTCCCACGTTCCTTCCACTCAGGGGGATCGTTCTCACTGGCAAAACGATACAACTTTGCCCTCCTACGTGAAAATCATGTTGAATTTGTCAGCAGTCAAATACATTTTTCAGATTATATTAAAACAGAACTTGTGACCAATTACAGGGTTTTTCCTGGGTCAAAATTGGTCTTCGGTGGCGGCTGACCGACATGGTCATCCACACACAGCAAAGAGTACCCTAGTACCCACATGATCCGCAAGTCCAATATTGACAATAAATGTTACATTTAAAACAAATGCAAAGAAACAGTTTTTTTATCCTATTCATGAAAAAACGATCACTGTCATCTTTTCTTGCCCTGTAATAAAAAAGCTGTAATAGTTTTTTTTTTTTACCATATAAAATTTAATAAAATTAGCATCTAGCTATAGCAACAGATCTAGTTTAATCTCACTCCAGTCTAACTTTAAATTATTTTATAGGTAATTTACTACACATTGTCATAGGCCTATACATACTGTGGATTATTAAGGCAAAATTTTACTTAACACTCTTGCTAAATGGGGTAAGCACACTTACTTTCTCATTTCAGATGTGTATGTTCTTTTATAGTGTCCTGCACCTACTAGTAAAAAAATATATAAAGAAATATATCTGGTGTCTGAATAATTGCTGGTTTGACTGTGCATTAATTCTTGTTAAAACTACAAAGTAATTCAGTCAAGAGCAGTGTGTGATTTTCTTTCTTTCATTTTCTTGGATTAACATTACAGCAGCTATATAGCTAAATTAGGTGCGGTCACTTTAAGAGACAATGAATCCATCCAATATAATACATGTCAAATTTTTTTCTAAACTTTTTATTTTCACTTAAGACATAACCGACAGTTTTTTTTTTCCGAACATTTCCAAGACGGTATGAATTTGATGGTATTTGTATTTACGGTACAAGAGCAAAATAAGGCAAATTCAGTGTTCAAGCGTTTTGAGACACCTCTCTCTGCATGGATTCTGAACACCAGAACACTGCGGTGCTGAATTGGGCTCTTTCAGATCCTTTTCTGTTTGTTTAAACTGCGATTTGTAGTTGTTCGTTCAGGTGCAGGAGGAAGTTCGAGGAGAACTTCACAAAGGAGAGCTCAGATCAGTGTCGCTGTCTGTGAGACGCGGCTCTCTCCGAGTGCTCACCGAACACAGTGCGCGAGTAACAGCTTCTCAGTTGAGCTTTTCCTCGTCTTGTGTTTAAATGATTTAAACTCTTTTTAATGTTTAAATCGACAAGTTGCAAGGCTTAAAAACACGTGAAAATGGTAAGCTTTTGTGACCACAAGCAGCAGTGGCCTGTCAACTGTCCTGAGCGTCTTTTTAGGCTGGCCTCAGCCAGACGGTTGAGATTGCCAGGGGCACCCCCTCAGCCGTGTGCCCCTATAATCGTCACCACCTTTCACCACACTAGTGACGACCCTGGGATCAGCCAATTTTGATGTGAGGGAGAGAGCAAACACAGAACTGAAGACGGAGAGTGTCCGCACGGGGGTGTGGCGCTGTGCTCGTTCTCTCCGTCAGTAGCCTGCTTCACTTACAAAACCCAATTACAGATCAAATAAGGCTTTGGCGGGACAAAAAATTGTTTTGGCGGCCGCCAAAAAAATTTCAATGTAGGAAAAACCCTGAATTAATATATTGGTACTTTAGCAGGACTGAAAAACAAGAACTGCCTGGATGGACCAAGGCCAGCATAAAAGCAGGTCAGGAAAGTTGAAGGAATTGTCACTGTGCCATCACGAAAGTTTATCATTTGCACTTTTTGAAACAGCTGGGAAAGAAATTGCATGTTTATATTAGATCTGCGTATTAAGTGACAGCAGCGTAATACACAGTACCAACAGCGGTCTATGTGGTTAATATGATCCAAACAATAAATAAACAGAAAATCACTCACTGTTCTTGGCTGAAAAACTTCTATAGCTTTAAGACATTTCTAACTTGATCGCTGCTTTTAAATTCTCTAGCATGAATATAAACAGAGCGGATTGTGTGCTGCTCACTCAGCGGCTGTGGGCCCAGCCTGAGCAATGTGACGTCCCAATGAACAGAGAATCAAAACCGCATGTCTAATGAGACTGATTTAGTATCATTGGGATTTAAAAAATAAGGAGCGGTTGGATTTCTTTTATTAAAGGGTTGGTTGTGTTCACACACTGCCAACACACATTTGTCCAAACACAATGTAAAAGTGGATTTTGCACTATAGGTGTCCTTTAAATCAAACAAAATGGTACATGGACTGCATTTATATAGCACTTTCAACAGACCACATGGCCATCCAAAGCGCTTTACAATTTGCCTCACATTCACCCATTCACACACTCATTCACACCGACTGCGGTGTCAGCCGTTCAAGGCGCCATCCAGCTCGTCGGGAGCAGCTGGGGTTAGGTGTCTTGCTCAAGGACACCTCGACACTTGGTCAGGTGGAGCCGGGGATTGAACCACCAACCTTCCGGTTTGTAGACAACCTACATGAACCACTGAGCCACTGTTGCCCCATAAGACAAAGAAAGAGTATTAAATTAATCTATATTTAACTTTTACAATGAAGATAATGCAGTGTTATTTTAAGTTTGATTACTTGAATCCTACTGTCAGACCTGCCAAAAAAACTAAAAGCACTTTATTTGAATCTTTGTTGTACAGCATTTATTTGTGATATTGATTGTAATTTGTTACTACAGACTTTTTACTAGTCAAATGAATCATGAATCAATCTTATTTCCGTATCATTATTTTGCTACTGTAAACAACCTCTTTTATTAGAATACAAGGTTACATGGGTCAAAAACAATGAAGACCAACATCAAATGAATCGTAGTGATTATGTCCTATATGTGTGTCCATTTATGTTTGTATGTAAATATATTTGCACCGCTTTCAGCAAGTAGAAAAAAGTGGGGACATAGTTGATTAAAAGGAGTCATTAAAAATGCAATAAGCCAGAAAAGAGAACCAAATCTGGTAATAAAGTATTGATGGAGAGGATTGCGAGCATGCAAAATATATTTTAGGTTGCAGGTGCATGCCCAATACACACAAAAATATCAAAATGGCTGCAGTATTCATGTAAACAATTGGTTAAACAATTGCGAGAAAATGTATTTTGACTCAATACATTGCATTGGTGCATTAATTCTTAGTGACAGCAACTTGCTGTCTACGTCAAAAATATTAAACAACAAAAGAAAGAAAAAAGGAGAGGGGGCAACTTAAACGATTTTGACAATATTTGTAGCTTTAATTTTAAAAAAAAGTGTTTGAATATTTAATTCATACAAAATTATATTATACATTTGCTTACTTGATTCAATGTCTGTAATATCTCTTACATGCTTTTAGACTTAAAGCTTTTTAATCAGTTTATTTTGACTGTTTCCTTGTCCAATAACTTTCTACTTACCAGTAAGGCTACTAGTTTTTACTGCTCAGTAACTTTCACAATAGTCATACAACCAACATGAAAAAGAATTGTGATCGTGGAACCTGATCCTGCTTGAATAGATCGTGATATAATATTTATGCTGTATCACCCACACCTAATTAGCATTAAGCCCTGTTTGGTAGTAGTTAGTGACTTACATCTTGAATAGTTCTTCCTCATCCTCCTCTAGGGTCTTGACATCCTGCTCAGGTAGCGAGACTATGGGTTCGAAATGAGGGTCATGGTTGGAGTCCTCTACATTTTCTGTGGATGCATCATGATCCTCTTGTGCCTCCTGGAGGGAGAAATCATAATCGGAAGCTTTTATAAATCCAACTTAAAAAAAAAAAAAAAAACATGTTTAATGCAGTTGGAAAATGATTCAGTAATATTACATCACAAATTTGCTACAGCGTTTGTTCTGCTGAGCTTCACAATGCCCTGATCCCGTCTGTAGGGAACCTGCTTCCACATTACTCATCAGATCAGTGGAGTGAAAGGGCTGTGGGATTTGGAGGGATCACTCTCTGGAGTTTGGCCTATTGTTTCTGAATGTGCTGTTGCAACCAAACTTAGACCTCTGGTGCTGAGCCGTGAACTTGAATTCACTCGCTGTGATGCTGGGGAATTCATGCACTTACTATCCACCGGTATAGCATCCACAAAGGCCTTGAAGCTTGAATAATTCAAATGCTTTAACGTTACCAACTCTAGCAGCAGATCTTCTAAACGTGAAGCTTTGAACTGGTTCAACCACTTTTAGTTAAGTTTCGTTCAGTAAGCATTTTAAAATTCCTAAGCGGTTTATTCTGCTAAACGACTGAGTTCACTCAAGAACTGATACCGGATGTTTAACTTGTGTCCAAAGGCGTGAGTTATATCTTTTTCCCAAAACTGGACAGTCAGTTAGCATCCAGGCTATCAGAAGCTAATAAGCGGCCTAAAGGCGTCTAAGTGTTTAAATATCCGCCTCACCCCACAGTTTTGATAACATTGAGCAAATACGGTTAAAAGACGCAAATGAACCCGGAAGGGTGTTAATAAACCGGCTGTGAACTTCACATGTGCTGCAGGTTAGCGATGCTAACGCTCACAAGCTAACAGTGTCTTCGCATGAGAAATTTAAAAATTAAAATTATGAGCCATAATTACTTAGAACATGCCGTGGATATTTTTATTACGTAAAAATAAGTATGAATATTTGATTGTCTTATGTTTATGGAAGTGACGAACAAAAATACACATACAAATATGAATTTAAAGACATTAACGTTACAGCCGCTACTGACAGTAGCGTGATTTTAAATAAACTGGGGCAGGGTATTAAAAAAAGCGCTATTAAGAATAAAATATGAAAGGTGCATTTTTAATGTCTAATATTCAAGCACGCGACGTAGGACGAGGAAAAAACACCTTTTCACTCTCTGTTAAACAAGACCCTCATAAAACATTTATCGCCAACAAAACATCCAAAATGACCGTCTCTCGCGCTCCGAAAGGGACAGAAGATGAAGCCCGCTGTCTCCTTACCTTTGGGTCCGCCATGGCTCTTGCAGATGTTTGAAGATTAGGGAGAGTTTCTCTTCGGTTTGATCAGCGCTAGCTCGTGAGATTTCACTCCGCTACTTTCGCGCGCGCCTAACCGGAGGAGAGAGACGGTGACGTCAGCACACCCCCGGGTTTACTTTCAGCGTCTACGCGTTTGACGCTGCAAAGTTTTATGGTCCAGGGATTTTTCTACGTCTCATTTGACCCAGTGTAGATCACCTGCAAATGTAAATGCATTTTTAGAGCCTTGTAATGCAGAAGTATTGACCTCTATTACAGTAGCCCTGTAAGCTATAAGACTGAATCTTCAGCATGATTTACTGAAGTAGCTCTATTCTATAAATACAGAAGAATATATTGCATGAAGGCCCAATGCTGGACATATTTGTGTGTGTGTGTGTGTGTGTGTATATACGTTTAAGGGAATGTGTTTACTGTATTGCATCTTATGTATAGCTAGCTAATACAAGTTGTTGTTTTGTAAGAATCCTGCACATTAAAAATAATTAAAAACTTAATACAAGGTTACAAAAAGTGCATGCATAACAATTAGAAAGTAATGTTGTAACTGTTTGAATTTACATGACAATTAAAAAAAAACCTGTTTAGTTTATCTCAACACTGTATTTTGTTTGAAACTTATTAATGAAGTTAAAAATTAATTTTGTGAGCTTGTATGTCATATATTTGTGGGGCTTGAGCTGAGATGAATAGATTCATTTAGTTATTGTCCAGGATAACAAAAATATATTTGAAATCATGTTAGGAATATGCAAACTTTTAATTATTTGATTATTTTCTTTAATGAAAAAAAAAAGATAAATGACACAAATTTAGTGCCTCAACATAGGATGGCACAGATGAAATCTAAGGCTGTTCTCTTTATTAACCTAAACTATTTTCTAATATTTCAACAGCAAATCAGTACTGTAAAAGTATCACAATAATACAACCCCATACACCATTTGTGCTAATTTCATATAGGCTAGCACACTGTTGCATCTTGCAGCTCATACTTTGGTAAATCTGATTTCATGCTGTTGAATCATATTGCCTAATGCAAGTCATTTTTAAATAACTAAGCTGGGGAAAAGTGCCATTTTAAGGGGAACAGTATATACAAGACAGTCTGAGGAGATCTTATAGCTTTAGCCAAAAAAAATTTCTTTAAGCCAAAGCCCAAAAAGCAAGTTTGTGTCCACAAATCTCTGAGGAGTCGTCTGGGCTGCGGTTGTGCCCTCTTGGCATGAAGCACTGGAGGTGTTTTTATTTAAGCTACAAAAGCTTGTTTTTTAATTCATTGGAAGTGAATGTATTTTATTGACCATACACAAAACATAAAGAAAACCTTGACATTGCTTCTCAAGTTTCCCTTGGCAAATTACGGTCAAACACTGGTTTCACCCACAAGTTGCAGAGTTTAATCAATTTTTTAAATATACATAAACAACATTTTCTGATTTTAAATACCCCCCAAATTCCCTCCCCCTTTTCCTCCCCCCTTCATCTCTCACTTGGCAATCTTTTCCCTTCATCCTAGCAGAGAGGGCACCTACTACCTCCACAAAAATGAAATCACTCTAGTTGTGCAGCATATTGCTTTTTTTCTTTTTTTCCTCTCAAAGACATTTGCGAACATAAATACTAGTTTGTTTTTTTCTGCTCTGATTTTGGACTGTTCAGATGGAGCTGAAACAGCAATGTCCTCCAAACTGCCCTTGCAAAAAGAGAAAATGTCCAAAATAATGAGCTATTCTCCTCTTCACGACCCATGCTTTACGAACACAATGCAGATAACTAAATGGATGTACTTTCAGTCCTCTGTTCTGTTTGTGTCTTTCTTTCTAGAACTTTCTTAGCCCCTTCAATGGGCAAGTTACAGGTGGTGTCCATTGTTGAAACTCCAGTCTGGGCCTTAGGAATCTCTTTTTTTTTCCATTTGCTTTGCCTCCATACATTTCTTTTGGTCTCATTCAACACCTCTTTGTTCATTCAATCAGTCCTCTTTAATCGAGGAAGGCCGTAACTACTGATGGTCACCAACATTTTAGAATAGATCTGGTTGGTGGGCTTGGTTACAACTGGTCCACAGTAGGCAGGTGCAGGCAGAGTGAAGGGCAAAGCTGTTTAACGGCACTATAGGAAAACTCATGCATGTTACACACTCAATTCTAGAGTTTGCCCTTGAGAGGGTGTGATATCTGTTTGCATGTACATACATCTGTCTGTGAATGCATGTATGAGTGCAAGTGTGTATGTGTTCAAGTGTAAGGGTTATCTTGTCTTGCAATCTTAATTAATTGAGTCCTTCTGCCCCACTGCTGCAGGGCATGATGATCTCACACTCTGGGGGAGTATTTGGGGTTTCTTGGCACCTCGGTGAAAGATTTCAGCTCGTAAGGAATCCCAGTGTCCACCTCGATGGACTTGCGGGAGAATAGCAGCCGGATATCATTGTGCAAGTAGATTTTTCCAGATTTGGAACTCTGGAATCTGACATATGCAAACAAAGAGGAAAGGAAAAACAGGTTTGTTAGGCATCATTGCTTCCAATTTGAATTTAGTACTTAAAGGAGATATACTTTTAAAATCTAAATTTAAGTCTCTTAAAATAGAATATATTGAACATAGTTATTTAGATTGCAAGTTAGTTGCAATCTAGCCTAAAATCACACACTTGGGGCTATAGAATTATAAGAATATATATAAATATATAAACTATTTGCAACTATAGTGGTAGTACAACAGTTTGCACCCATTATAATTCTATATATGTATATACGCATGTTAATACTGATGTTGAAGTGTTGCTATCCAATCGTTTTCTTCTAAATTAACAAAACTGACATGTCTAAGAGAACTACACTGTGTTCACAAATTGTAAATATTATCATTATTATTATTGAAAGAAACTAATACTTTTATACTTTTTAAATACTTTTATTCAGCAAGAATGCCATAAATTGATCAATAGCACTAAAGACTTTTACAGTGTTACAAAAAACAATTCAAATTGAAGTTGTTCATGTGAACTTTCTATACATCAAAGAATCCTGAAAAATCACAGTTTTCCCAAAAATGTTAAGAAATGTTTCTTGAGCACCAAATAAGCATATATGAATGATTTCTAAAAGAGTCTGTGATACTGAAGACTGGAGTAACGGCTGTTGAAAATTCAGCTTTGCCATCATAGGAATAAATTGCATTTGAATTTTTTTTTTATTAAAACAGAAAACTTATTTTAAACAGTAATAATATTTCACAATATTATTATTTTTACTGTATTTTTTATCAAATAATTACAGCTCTGGTGAGTGTTAGAGGCTTCTTAAAAAAATAAAATAAATAAATAAATAAAACTTTGAACAGTAGTGTACATCCTGTCGAAGTTTACCTGAGGTGTATCAAGTAGCAGAGAATCTTCTTCCTGTCAGACAAGGAGCCCTCCTTCCCCTCCGCCTCATCAACAGGCACCAGGAAGATACGATGGCGCAAGAAGGTCATGTGATTAACGGGCATGTCCCCAAAATTATACGTCACCAAAAACATTTTAACCACAGTCTTATTAGGGTTAAATAAGGTCTGCAAAAATAAACAAACAAAAAAGACATTTCAAACTAAGGATTAAAAAAGGTATAACATTTAAAAAATAGAAATAAAAGTACAAAAATAGATATAAATTGAAAAAATATACAAATAAATGGTAAGAAATAGAAAGAGAGCCCACCACTTGAATGGTCCCTGCTTTGGGTACACTGTATCCTTTTTTCCCAAGTGGTTCTAGCAAGATCACCCCCTAAACATTGCAAAGAAATACGACAGTTAATATGCATTTTACAAAAGAGAATTTATATTTCAAGGGGTGTGTAAAAAAAAAATCTCTTTAGATTTAGAAAAAGAAAAGAAAAAAAGTATTGAGAATTCTTTAACGTAATAGTCCACATGAATTCAACACACAGAGGCAGTAAGTATATACCAGGAAGGGAGAAGGGGCGCTGTGCTCGGAGGTGTCATAATACGTCACTTGCACAGGTAAGGTGGCATGCTGCGGGCAATAGGAGCCGCTAGCCCCAATCTCTGCTGTGAAGCCCTCTATCCGCCCAGATGGAGTAAAACGACCCTTCAGAATCGACTCCTGAAGACAGATGCACACAACAACCAATAAGAAATGCATCAAAACATTAGCCATTGTTGCATACTTCATATATTGTTACAGAAGAAACATTTTATTTCTTCATGGTTTGCTCTTATGTACCTCAAAGTTTCCAAGAAGAGATCTGCTAATGGAGGATAAAGAGGAAATTGAACTACAGGAGCGACTGGTGTCTGTTCGGCGTCCACTGCGTAACTGTCGACTATTAAAACAAAAAAGTAACAAACATTCTTATATATTAATACAATGTAATTTGCAACAAAATGTAAAAAAGACTTACGATTTGAGTCTACTCCCCACTTTGAGTCTTCTCCCTGATCGTGAACAGTCTGTAGCAGTCTGACAAATGAAGTTTGAAAAAGATGTTACAATACTGTGTTTTATTCCAATAGTGTTTTTTTTTCTTCAAAGACTTACAGCAGTAATTACCCTCGAAATGTTTACAGAGTTAAGGTCCATTTTATGATCATTTAAAACCAGATTGTTGATAAACGTTTAAACTAGATTTTAATCTCCTTGAAAGAAATGACAATCAGGAAAGTGTTTGAATGATTGTGAAAATGATGAAAAAGAAGGCCCATTGTGACATCAGATTTAGAATGCTCAACTATTTAAAGTTGATTTCAAATTTTCAAACTTCAATTAAGATTTTAAGTACTTACAGAAGAAGATGTGGCTGCAATATCACACATATCACAGTAGTCCATAGTATCATTCTAAAAAGTTATTAAATATCAGCTAGACTTAACTATAGAATGCATATCAAAATTGTACATTTTCAGCTAGTTTGAACCTTTATTTCAGAATATTTATCTATTTGTTTCTCTATTCTAAACCTCTATTCACTCTTTCCTCTTTGTGATGGTCTTCACTTTCTCTTTTATTCTTCCCTTCTTGGCCTCAAGAGCTCAGCTTTCGAGTAACGCTGTGATGTGTGCACAATGACAGTATATGAGCTTCTGTAGTCCATGTAACCCCCCTCACCACAAATTCACTCATTCTGGAAATGAATTTGGCCAGAACCTGTATGTGTGTATTTGTTAGGTCAGGTGAGGCAGGTCTAACCTCTTGAACAATGGCTCTGTCAGTGGGCTTTGTTCTGAAGTCCCAATGCTTATTGTGCTGCAATGGAAAATTAAGCATGCATATTCTAAAATCTTTCACTTTCTCATTTCCAATATGTCTTTTGTTTCCATCTGACTATCCACCCTTCACCATGACTCTGTCAGTAATGGGAGATTATCTCTGCCCCCTTCACAAGTTTTGTCCTTAAACTAATAAGCACCTTCCCATTTCCACTTGTAATCATTCATAATTTGGAAAGATCTGGCATGTTTTTACCCATGAATTAAGGCCCTTTCAAATGAGTCGCATTCAATGCATCTCTCACATGCCACTTTGATGCCACATGAAAAGCATTGCAAACATTGTCACAAAAGGCTGACTTTCCTATGAATTTAAGTGTATTTCTAACTTGTATTATAATAATAAAAATGTGCCTAATATGATTTCACTTTCTGAAATCATTTTGTTTTCCATCTTATTGAAGAGTTGAGTAGAAGACTTTGAGATTTGCATTATGCGTATTTATATTACTGGTTCACAGGGCTGGTTGTTAAAATGTTAAATTTGTACAGCATCTCTAGCTGCATTGTTAAGTCATGCGAAAGGGCCTTCATTTCTACTTTATTTTCTACTTTATTTGCGTTTCACCTTGGTGTGCTCCCTTGCTGAGGGTAGTAGATGGTTCCAGAAGGGTGCACCCTTGGCATCAGTGCTGCGACAGGATGCTAATCCGAGCCCCGGTGCTAGCATTGCCAATCGACTTCGTTTTGATGTAGATGGACCCTCATCTTCTGAGCAGGACTCTCCTGTATCACTGGAGGAGAGAAGTCTTTTCTTCACTGGGCAGGAATTGGATGATCCTAATGTCAGGCCATTTGCTTCCACTGGTGTTTTCTCAAGAGAGCTCAGTCCGTTAGAGGAAGAGGAAGAGGAGGAGGAGGAGGTCTTTGTCTCTGATGGTGGAGGAGAAGATTCAAAAGTTGTCCGCCATTCGACAGCTTCAGCTGGTGTTGAAAATGGGACAGGTGCCCAACTGCTCTCTGTGGTGCACAACATGCCCTTGACGTCAACAGATTTATGGCCTTCGTCCCTTGCTCCTTCGCTGGAGCCAGCCAGGACACTTCCTGCTGTGGAGGCCTCGGTTCTGGGAGTAAGAGTAGGAGGACTCCCTTCACAGTGGCCCCAGGTGGAGTGAGGGCCCTGTGGGTCCACCATAGGGGGAGATTTTGGGGACAGCGGGGCGAAGGCATCTGGGATGGGTCTGTCGTGGTTGTGCTGGGCTGGGCGGCGACCAGGAATCAGTAGATGCGAAGGGGAAAGGGGAGGCGACCTAGGGATTTCTGAGTCTCTGTGCTCAAGGAACGAGTTGGAAAAAAGTGGTTCCACCCCAGACCCACACAGCACCTCCCCATTTGACTCATCATCATCCTCATCCTGTTGGAAAAGACGCTTGTGAGTGACAGGTACCGACGTCCCCTCCAGGCTACGTTTCATCCCTACTCGAATAGGCCGAGGAGTCTCTTGATTTTCACCAAAACCACCTCTTTGGGAGAGAATGGATAGCTGGTAGACCTTTTGTAGCCTGATCTCTTCCTCTCCAAAAGGTCTGGGAACAACTCGCAGTACTTCAGATTCAGGGCTCTCGCTCCGAGTGCTAGGAAGAGGTAGATCCCCGTCCTCGGGTGGAAGCTCAACAGCTGGCTCTTTACGAGCCAGTTCTACATGGATGTGACGCATAGTGACTTTATGTATGCTGGGTTATTGTTTCAGGGGAAGTTGTGCAGTATTAAATAATAAAGACACAAGCTCCAGAGAGTTCTAGAATGTCTAAACAAGTGCAACAAGGCTGTGAAAGTGAAAGTAAGCTTCCCGTCTCATAGATGGTAAGCTTTAGTCTCCAGGGGTCAGTTGTGAAGTTAGAACAAGCTGATTTCCACAGTGCGTACAGCTTCTGAAGCAAAAAAAAAAACAGGGATAGATGTATAAGCAAACTGAAATGAAATGTATAATAAAGATTACACAGCAGGATAGTAACAATGAACACTATTTACATACATGTATTTTTAACAATATATTGTCATTTAGACAAAATTCACTTTAATTTGATGTGGACATCAATAAAGCTAATGCATAATATTTGATATATATATATATATATATATATATATATATATATACACACACACACACACAAACATAATATAAAAATACAATAAACATCATTTAAACATATAACAAATTATATCAGTATGCAAGACAAATCTTGATTTAGTAACCTCTCCGACTGATTCAGTGCAGTGAAGGATTTGTCACATTCAAATCGCGAACTCATCTTTTTGAACAGTTCATTAAAAAAAATGGTAAATCAACTCATGAATCAGACTACACTATCTGTGCTATATGTTTTTGATTCACTAACATATACCATAAGATTAATTCCTTAGGTAATGAGACTATGGCCCCTATCATACACCCGGCGTAATGTGACGAAAAGCGCAGCACAAGTGTGTTTGCTAGTTTCAGTCCGGCGCCGTTCACATTTTCCCGTCCAGTGCCATGTCATTTAATTAGCAAATGCATTTGCGCTCATTTTTGCGCCCATGGGCGTGCTGGTCTAAAAAATTGGTGTGTTCAGGCGCATTACTGGCGCAATGCTATTTTAAGGTGCTGAATAGACCATAGACCAGCTCAAACCTGGTCTAAAGTCTGGCGCAATGTTTTTTCTTTGATATTTAAAGAGCGTACACGCTGCTTATTAAACACAGGGACACACAGCAGCACACAAACATGCAAAATATTAAAAATGAAGGGACTACAATACATAAGATATTTTTTATAGGCTAATTAAATATATATTAAATTATATTTAATGCCAAATTCCGCCGTGTAAATAGCAGATCCATCATGGCACGAGTGCAACTGGCTCTTAAAGGTAATGGAAGATGAGACTCTGATTGGTTTATTGCATGTTACGCCCATTACTCATTAAAAGAATAGGGACAACCCGTTTAGACCATCCGCCCGGGCACGCCAACCGTTTTTCCGTTGTTAAAATAGCAAAAGTGGATTTGGACACGCCCTGAGTGCACCTGCGCCGTGCGCTTTACACTTTGCGTTTAGATTGTTAAAATAGGGCCCTATAAAATACACTTTGTTTGTTTTTAGTCTCTTAAATATTAATTCATTTGGGAATTAGACTACACTGGTTGTGCTGGACATTACTGATCCACCAAAAAGAAGAACTGGCTTATATGCGTGATTTGTGAATCAGATGGTACTGAACACAATCTACGTTTGTTTTTGGTAGTAGCCTGCAAAGACAACTGAACAAAAAGATATGCTTGCCATTATTTCCTGGTACAAAAACTCGGGTAAAATATGATTTATTTTTCTGTGGTGCAAAAGATTCTGCATTGAGGGAGCATCACTGCTGTAAACTGGCGCAGGAAAGTGTCATCAAATATATTTACAAAAGAAGCGTGTGAAAGACCATTTTCCTAACCTACATGCCTGTTGGTGCCTGCAGCTTGGCTTCAGGTTCTTCCACATCCACCCCTTCAGCTTCGGAGTTGTGTTGACCCTTGAATCTTGACCCTGACCTTAGCCCCTGAGTTGGGCCATCTCCAATACTGCCCCTCTGATGCAACAACAGCATTCCCAGATACACAGGCAGCTAACAGGGGCCTGACAAGACAAAGAAAAAAGTCAGAGAAACAATCAACCAGATTTTTAAGCGTTTTTGAAAGTAGCCTCACCAAGGCTGCATTTATTTGATTAAAAATATGATAAATACAGTACCAAGGGCAGAGCGTCAGTGAGGTGGGAGGGGCCTTGCAGAACGTGCCAATGAAGTATTATTCCTCCTACAGCTCCACCCAGATAAGGCCAGCGGCCAATCACGCCTCCCCTTGGCTCCTGAAAGGAGTGGACTGCTCAGCGGCTGCATCCTGAGCCAGGCATTCCAGAGACACAACCTATTAAAGAACAATGGTTAAATCAAATACAAATCAACTTGATCAAATAAGTAACCCTGCCACACAGTTCAACCTGCACATGATCCGAATCAATCGTTGTAAACTGATTTAAAAATCAAGTGATCAGTCATTTAATAGCTTTTTATTCAAGACATCGTTCTGCTGGTCATTAAATCAACCAAGTAAATTACACGAAGAGGGAACAGACACAGAGCAATCGTATGATTTACTACACTCATTTCATGCCATCTGATTAGGACACATGCTTTAACAGACTGTGTACTGCATAGCTCTGACTGGCTCTCCGTCTCTAAAGCTCAGGCCTGCTTGGGATCAAGCCTGGCAGACAAAACACGGAGACACACAACAGAACCTTTGTACTGTCTTGTATCAGAGAACGAGCATTCCTGCTCATTAAATGACAAAAACAGGAACATACAAGCACTAACACTATAACATGGGTAGACCTAAGTAATGGAAAAACATGAAACAAGTAAACATTATATACTGCAGCTTTGCTAAACAAATGCAAATAGTATAGTATCTGAATGCTTTTTTTAACACAAAAAGAGAAAAAGTTAATTATATTGAAATGATTGGGTTCTAGGGCTAACATTTCTGTCATTTATTCACACTCATATTGTAACAAACCTGTATGGCTGTATTTTGTCTGTGGAACACAAGCTATTTTGAAGAATGTTTCAGATTTCTCATTTTTGGGTGAACTATCCCTTTAAGGCCGATTGTAGGCCATTATTTACACTGCTGTCTTGTGATTATTATCTGGATGGTCAAGCTGTTTTCAGCTATCTTAAGGAACCAAAAAAATGCATAAATGCTAAATGCATAAATTTAAGGAACCATACATTAGATCTATGGGGAGAACAGATTGACAAATATTATGCATTATGAAAAACATAATAAGTTTGTCAGTTTAAGGCAGTGAAAACCATGAATGCCACAAAAGAGATCTGGGAATTAAATGGTGCCCAATTACGCAATTTTCATATCACATATACTATCTTTTATATAGTACTTAATACTATCTTATATATAGTATTATTACACTTTATAAAAAAAACAAAAAAAAAAACCTTGTGCTGCTTAATATTTTTGTGGAAACCCATGATATTTTTATTTATTTATTTTTCTCAGGATTCTTTAATTAATTTAAAGTTCAAAAGAATAACATTTATTTGAAAACGTTAAATCTTTTGCAAAACAATAAATGTTGTTACGGTCACTTTTGATCCATTTAATTAACACCTACTGATAAAAGTATACATTATTTCAAAGAAATCTTACTGACCTCAAAGTTTTGAACAGTGTAGTGTATGTGTCACATCTTACAATGCAGTGAGCACAATCTAATAATGGTCAACTATGCCAGTCTGACGACTATAAATGCACAAAATATGAAAAGACAGAATGCTGAGGATCAGGCCTTTCTAAGAGATGCATTTGCATTACACTGCTTGAATGAAGTATTCAGTGGCCTCTCAAGGGAGGAGCTTATACTCTAAGAAAAGTCTGTAAAATAGGGCACAATGTTCTGTGTTACTATAAAGGACTTTTCTGTATTGATTTTTCACAGGTGTTTTACCCATATTTTAAATTATGCACTGCATTGTGTTTTAAGATTAATGGAAATGTCTGTAAACTTAACAGTCATGTCCTTGCAGAAAATTACTAGAAGTGTTGTTTTTTTTCCAACTGATTTTTTTCTTCCAGTTTCTTCCGTCTTTGAGTTCACTGGCAAAATATTGTTTTATGCGGCCAACTGAATCAGCCACAAAGAGATGGAAAAATATACACAGACAGATATGGACACTGAATGAAAGTGTGTTGTGCCACATTACTGTTTTTGTGACATCACACAATATAACTCCACCATAAAGACTTAAAAGTACACAGAAGACTTGAGGTTGCCAGTAATTTTAGGCATTGCTATGTCAAAGGCTAACCTCACACTGACATAAGATCTGAAATAACAGTCAAAGACTCCAGACGAACAGAGGAGACCTGAAAACACAACAGCATTCCAGCGCCTGATAAAAAAAACAAAAAAAACAGACACCTTTACTTTTTTTTTACTTTAAAAAAAATCTGGGGTCAGCTATTTTTATTTTTTTTAATTAATAAAATCTTTTATTCAGCAAGGATGTATTAAAGATAAAATTGACAGTAAAATAGATTTAAAATAAATGCTGTTCTTTTAAACTTTCTATTATCAAAGAAACTTGAAAAATATATATATATATATCATGGTTTACACAAAAATAAAAATAAGTCTGGTAGTTGTATTTTTTTTTTTTTTTTTTTTTTTTTAAGTTTGCCAAGCATGATGTAAGACCCTCAGAGCTTTTTTGTGAATCTTTCAGACTCAGCATGAATAGAACCCTGAACCCCAGGTCAAATACAGCTGTCAAGACGCGCACACACACACACACACACACACACACACACACACACGCATTGTAACCAACTAAGACACTGGTGTTACACGTGTTGCCCAGAGAGTAGAATGAGAGATGTAATGTGTAAGCACATGAAGTTAGTGATATGACTATACACACACTTTCATAAACGTAGCTGTGCATCCGTTTATGATGTCTATGAAGTGGTAGCTGGTACTGAACGAAGCAAAGATAGTAACATAGATAAAAGATTGAATGACCCAAAGAAACTAATGGGAATCCTTATGGCCAAACAATCTTCAGTTGAGCATTATTTCCATGGCTGACCACTGAGCCCAAACAACTTGAGCTTTATAAACAAGTCATTCACCCAATGAACCTGATTTAGCTTTTATACATATAACTTTTTTTGTTTGTTAGTTTTTTTACTATGGGCATATTTTTTGATTATCTGGATGCCAGAAACTCATTTGTAGCTTCTTCCTGGCAACAGAGTTAAGCCACTTCCTTCTTTGGCTTTAATGGAAACATGAAAGTATTCTCATATACCCAACAGATGTTGTTACTCAAACAATAAAGACAATGTATTCATTTTCACCATGCATGTGAGAGAGTGAGTCAGCGAGAAAGAACATCTCATTTTTGCAAAACACCTGGCTTTTACTTCTAAGGAAGTCACAAAACGTCATTACAAGCTACAGCAGGAACAAAGACTAAACACTCACAAGCTCACCTCTGATTAAGCTTATCTCTTTGCAGCTAAAAGCAGGTTTGTAAAACCAAGGGCTGAAATATTATCTCTATGTGCGCCAAGGGTCATGATGTCATTGATTCATTTGTGCATTGACAGATAGGACATATGACAGAGAGAGAAAAAACAGCTGTTTCACTTTTTCTAGGTTGTCTTGAAGCTACTTCCTCTTCCACAAAAAAAAATAGGTTACAATATGCATGAATGTATAAAGGGAAGCATTCAATTTAGATGCTTTAATTTTCTCTCTTTAAATAACCATTTAATAAATAGTTTTAGCTAGTTTCATTTAACATGTTCATTTTATAAACTACAAATTTTCAAAAAGTAACGAATTATTACAAGGGCATAAAAACTAAATATAAAAGCAATAAATAAAACTACAATTATTCAGAAAGTAACCTCAACTGTAAAAAGGCATAAAAACTAAATATTAAAACTAAAAAACAATATCTAATATATTAAATAATAAACACATTTGAAAAATATTGTTTTAAAAAGTTTTTGATAAAGTACATATCACATGACACTGAAAAAAAAATGTCAAAAGGCTGGTTAAAAAAATACAAATAAAAAAATGAATCAAAAAGTCAAACATTTTGGTTAACACTTCCGCTCTATATTAAAGAAAGCATATAATTGGGGTGTTTTAAATGTTTATTCACCACTTTAAACCCATTGGGGCTAGTTTGCAGTTCTTTTAAATAGTCTGGTCTGTGACCAGTGAACTTTTACAAGTACAAGTATTCTGTCATTGCTAGACATTTAATGTCAACCATCCATAAATACACTACAAAATTCATGTTAACCTCCTGACTCACCTCTCTAAGAACTCCTGCCCTTTCCTCCTCGTCTGTTTCTCCGTCCTCTCTGTTGGAGCTCTTAAGTCGTGCTTGTTGCTTCAAGACTGTGATGAGTTGAAGGGTTACTTGCATGGAATGAGGGAGTGCAGGCCTTTCCTTCTGTTCCTCCCCTGAGAAGAGTGAGAAAGAGAGAGAAACATACAAAACCTAAGTCCAATCAAGGTTTCTTGTTCAAGCAGTCTGTAAAAACACATCTCACTGTTTATGCTCTCTGTGCACTGCTATTCTGGTATGCCCAACTGTGAATCGCTCTCTTTCCTCCCCCCACCCCTTCCCTCTTTCAATAACTCACACACAAAACCTCTCTCAGGCTCCCTTTGGCACATGCATATAAACTCTGTAACCCACCCTACTTTCCCCTTCTAACTCCCTCCACCACCACCATCTCACACACATCTTTCCCCCCTCAAATAACTTGAACACAATAAAAACAGCTTTGGTATACCGCCTTTAGTCCCCCTCCCTTCTTGTTCTCTCTCTTTCTTGCTAAATTTCTCACCACTTGTCTCTCTCTCTTCAGCTTACTTCCTCTCAGCTGGTTACTGAAGGCGTGCTTGCTTGCTCAGTCAGCACACAAAAGTGGGGCCGGCTGTGCTGTCATCTGATTGGCCAGGGGGAGGGGGATCAGATGGCATAGCGACTGCCCTGATAGGTGTGAAGTTAAAGGGAAACCTCTAATGTCACACCCACCTGTTCTGCAAAGGGAATGTATTCCTTCATAGAGCTTCAGTGACTTATTGTGTGCATTAGTGTCAGCCTGTGTATGTGTGTGTGTGTGTTTGATTAATAGAGGCATTCCAGAACAACCCAAATGTGTTACTTCGGAGGCAAATATACCACTGAACAGATTAACATTACTTTTGGTGATAACCTTTAAAGGTTTGTTTGTTTGTTTTTATATAGAAATGAATAGTTTTTTTTACAGCAAAGAAATAATTTCATGAATTAATCAAAAGTGACTAAAACATTTATAATAATAAAATAAATTCAAATAAATGCTGGTATTTTTACCTTTCGATTCATCAAAGAATCCTGAATAAAAAAAAGTATCCTGGTTTTCACAAAACTATCAAACAGCACAACCATTTCAGACATTGCTAATAATAAGAACTGTTTCTTAAGAACCAATTCAGCATTTGGAGAATGATTTGTCAATAAGACTGGAGTAGTGGCTGGTGGAAATATACTTTGGAACTTTGCAATCACAGGAATAAATTATATTTTACATTTTATAAAATAGAAAATAATAATTTTAAATTGTGATAATATTTCACAATATTAATGTTTTTACTGTATTTAAAAATAAATAAATATAGGCTTGATAAACATAAGAGACTTAGTAGTGTGCACAAATTTAAGCACAGTTCAGCATTCATACAAATGCATATGAGCATGCTAATAGCATTTACTCAAATACATTAAAAAAAGAAGTAGAAAAAAAGAGCAAAAAGGGGAAGTGCACAGCTGAGCGGATACGTCTCTGCATGAAAGTGTGTTATCTGCCCTTCCACAGAAACAGAGATTCTGATGGGTGTGAGTGTATACGTTTGTGTAAGTGTATCTGCAGACAACATGTCACAGATCTCTTTCAAACACGCGCAGCATCTTCCAAATAAGGAGAGGTAATTCCGCATGCACTTAAAAGAAAGCATTAAAACATGTAAGTTTATTTTCATCTCTTTAGATGCAGTGAGTGAGACAGAGGGGAAGTGCAGAGAGATTATACTGAAAATGTATGAGGGTTTCTTTGCACATATGGCTTTGAATGGGGAAAAATGTTTGGAGGTGCTACACCGGGCATATGGTGAAGTTCTGATGTCTTGTGTTGGTTGTGGAGTTTAGATGACCTTAAATTGAAAACATGCCTTGCGAAGACACATAAAGTTACTTCTCCTTTAAGAGCTCAAGTTCTGTACCCATATTAGGAATGCTTGGGGGCGTGACTTCAGACATAAGCCAGCCCTCAAATGGCCTCAGCTATAGTGTAGAAAACAGTACACAAATATATATATATATATATATACACACACACACATACACACACACTCATTGGCGCTCTACCATAGATTTGATGCATGATGCAGGCAAAACACTGAAGCAGGCAACACTGCTCTCAGTTTGATTCTCTTTCAAAACACTTTCCTGGCAGCTATAATGGGCTGTAGCTGGGATCAATGGGGTCTATGAGGGACTGTTAAAGCTCACAGGCACATTCTAACCCTTCCCTTTCTCCATGTTTAAGTGTGTGTGTGTGTGTGTTGTATCCCTTTTCAGTCAAACTCACTCAGACTGTCAAATTTGAGACAAAAAAATTTGATTTTTTACACTTTTTTTGTTAGTAACACTTTACAATAAGATTCCTTTAGTTAATGTATTAACTAATATGAACAAATAATGAACAATAGATTACAGTATTTATTAATCTTTGTTAATGTTAGTTAATGAAAATACAGTCATTCATTGTTAATTCATGTTATTTCACAGTGCATTAATTAATGTTAACAAGCACAACTTTTGATTTTAATAATACATTATTAAATGATACAATTAATATTAGCTAAGATAAATAAATGTTGTAGAAGTATTGTTCATACTTAGTTCATGTTAACTTTAATGTTAACTAATGAAACTTATTGTAAAGTGTTACTCTTTTAAGTCTGGTGCTTGCCTGTTTAAATAAATCAAAAGTGACAGTGAAGACATTTAAACATTTATAAATGCTGTTCTTTTGCACTTTATCACATCAAAAAATAAATAAATAAATAAATTAAAATAATAAAATCCGCTTTCCACAAAAGCAGTACAGCGGTTTACAAAATTCAGTTTTGCCATCACAGGAATACATTTACACACACACACACACACACACACACACACGTTTTATATATATATATATATATATATATATATATATATATATATATATATAAAATATATTTAAAAACAACTATTTTTTTAAATTATTTGAATGCATTGCAATCAGCCATTTAAACCAACTGAAGTCCAAACATATGCTATTATAGTCAGCTGCTCAACTTCCTGTTTTCCACTTCAATGAGCCAAGTGAGAACACACAATAGGTGCAATCCTCTGCACTAGTGATGTATATACACTGGATGTGATTTCTGCTGGTTACAACTTCAGTTTACTTACTTTTATACTTTCTCACATCATCATTCTCTCGTTTTGATGTTGCAAAGAGCAAGAGAAACAGGTTGAATGTGCTGAATATCTCTATAACAAACCATATGCCAAATTATGTACTCTATAAATAGATCAATAAATTTGATACTGCCCAACAAAAGGAACTGAAACACACTAAGCTCTTATTGAGGATTCAGCTGTGGGAGTCTGTAAATGTCGCTACAATAACAAAAACATAGCTGACGCTAAATATTATACTTAGTCCCTCTGTAGAGATTACCACCTGACACTGATGAATGAGGACAGTAACTAACATGCCCTTGGTAACACGCTCTCCAAGGTGGGGGTGGCTGGTGACAAATTTACTTCTCTGTAACAGAGTAAGGGCGTAATGAGAGAAAGGGAATATATACGATGGAAGGTGGATATGAGGGCAAAGGTGAAATGAGAGATAACTGCAGGGAAAAAGGAATCTTGGATTGGAGGCAGAAAGATAATGAAAAGATATGTTAATTTGTTATTTTAGTACAAAGACAACACACACAAATTCACGCTAACCTGCAACCAGCCTAGTAAAAACCAAAGCACTATAATACACGGAGTATACATCCTAGGCTTTGCTGAATGTAGCCTGTTCTGTGTCAATAAAGCAGAACTTCAGCATTTCATAATAAGAGTTAACAAGATATTCTAGCCAGAATAAATGTATAGAATATAATTTATTTAAATGACTGATTTTATATATACACACCAGAGCCTCAGCCTAAGGCAATTATAAATCTACGGCTAATTCTGCTTGTTTAAATCACTAGTTGAATTTAAATAAATGATAAACAGCTTAGCTGTGTAGTACCTCGTTTTCATGCTGGCTTTTTAAAAAAAAAATTATCACTTGTTCACAACAGCTGTATAAAAGCACATGCCTGCACATGTACACGTTTATCCCTATGATACTAATATAGGACAAGCTTGTATTATTGAAATCCTTATATAAACCATCACTGGAGAAATCCTAAAGCTGATCTCAGATCATGAGATGGTTATTATGTGACAAAAATGCCCAGACAGGTGACCATTAGTGTGGATTTGACCAAACATGGTTAACCATCCATTGCATCTGTATGGCTATTTAAAGGGGCCATATACCGTTGCTAAAAAGAACATTATTTTGTGTATTTGGTGTAATGGAATGTGCTTATGTGGTTTAAAGTAAAAAAATAAAATAAAATACACATTATTTTCCACATTATTGTATGCTCCGCCTTTCTGAAACGTGTCGATTTTTACAAAGCTCATTGTTCTTAAAAGCAAGGTGTACGCTGATTGGCCAAGCTATTCAGTGCATTGAGATTGGCCAAATTCCTCAAGCATGTGACGAAAATGTTATGCCCCTTAACATACCGAGATGCAGAGTCCTGGTGCGATGAGACAAAACCAATAAAACCCATTACATACGAGGCATTTGTAGGATCCTGTTGGTACATAATTATTGATTATAATGACTTATACTATCTTTTTATGCGCTGCGTATCACGCTGCGTAAACATAAAACCATGACTGAATTTTGTGATCGGAGAAATGACAAACAACAAGCACAACTCTACACTGCTCAAAAATCGCATTTGACTCATCAGTGGCAAATTTTTTAAACATGTAAACGTACTTACAGACTGTGAGGCAGAAGAACCAGACTGTCTTTGAAAAGTTGGAATTGCCCCACTTTATAGAAACAGACACAGGCATTGTAGGCTTCTCTCCCAATATGTGCTGCACACATCTAAATATTTGGGTTGAACCGTTCTAGAATGGTGCTGTAAATATTACTTAACCACTGATTTCTAGTTGTGTCCTCTTTTGGAAGACCAAACAAAGTAGTTTCGCTTTCACAACGAAATGCGCAGCGTCTTCACAACACGGCGGCGGCAGCAACAGCGAGAATTAAAAGTTACCCCTTCTTTCTTCGCGTGAACATTTGGGCGGAATTATGCAAATCTTCCCACATCGTGACGTAAACGAGGGGTGTATTAGAATGAGCCCTTTTAGGAGGGTGTGGTTTACTTAACTTTGATAAAGAATATCTCTTTGGATTTGAGACTTTAGTCTTTGCAAATTTACAGATCTTCTTTATGCACCAAGCTTGTAACACTCCAAAGAGAAAGGAAAGTTTCTTATTGCATCATATGACTGATTTAAAGAAGTCAAATTTAGTTTTTCTAGCAGTGAGAGAAAATCAAATGTGTGCAGAGACACATAAATACAAATGCATCAGAATCAAGAAGCACTGAAACTGGTTATCTGAATTATTACCCATTTAAAATGTACTGCTAAGGTCTTCTAAATGGTGGATTGTTTTTATTTTTATTTCAGTGTTAGTAACTGTAGTATATATTTAGTTATAACATTTTTTATTTAAATTTGTATAAATTTTTCATCTAACATTTTTTTTATTTATTTCAGATTTATTTAGCACACCTCAAACAGGAACAAGGATCCAATTCATACAGCCTAAACCCAGTTGCAAGGCCAGTCTGTTAAAAAGACTGAATTCCAAGCAACAACAAGCAATTCCAAGCAACACTGTGTTAATGAACCGGCACCACCCTCATCAAGAAGAGAGAAAGAAAATACATTGCATTTAGGGAAGATGTTGAATCGAAACCCCTCATTCAACATTTACACGTAACAGTTGCAGACAGGCCTTAACGCTGCATACTAAGACACCTCACACTGAACATGCATTTGCTTCCTACACCAGCTTGACATGCTTCTCTTCAGATTTTCTCCAGCTATTCCTACCATGCATTTCTCTAACCTTATGATGTAATACATATTTCTGCTCACGGCCACACAGAAAGAAAGAGGTCACACAGCAAGGGCATTAAAGAGCTGATCTGAAGCTCTTAATGTTGATGATGAAGGGCACATTCTACCTGCAGCCCTTTTTGGACATTTGAGTCCTTTACAGAGAGAAAGAGATCACTTTGGGTCACTGCAGATTCTTTGTTCATTTTTTTATTGGACAATGGAAATTGCTCTGCAGCTCTCCATTGTGCCTTTCCATTGACGTCCTGTCTGGCATCAGTAATGAGCAGGATGGATGCCTCTTACATATTCTGCAACCTGTGTGCGCACACCCATCCACCTACTGACAAAACTCTGATGCTCAATCTCTCTATTAAATATTGCTATTATTGATAATAATTAGCCAACAAGGACAACACAATGTCATCACAATTCTTAGTCAAAAAAAGCCAATAGTGAAGCATAAAGGCAACCTTTTAAAATAGACTGTGCTACTAAATCAGGCATGATTCATATGGGCCCATGGCTAGGGTGTAACATTAGAGAAACAGAATCATGCACACTTCAAGCACAAAGCATGCAATAAATAAAAAAGAAATCATAAAAAAACTAAAAGGTAAAGAAAAGGAGGCACTGGGATGAGAAATGCATGTGGTTTATGCACTGATGAAAGTTGCCTTCAGTGGATGAAATAGCATGAATCAGACAAAGCAGAAACGCCCCCCTGCGCATGAACATACAGAAGCTCCTGTGTGCATTGTGTGTGCAGGCTATGATTAATCTGCCATTATCAAACACACGTTAAATCATTTCAAATACAATAGGTGGAAAATACCCGGGGAATCTTTATATAAGACTGGGAGATCATTTCATCCTTTAATCATTAGATTAAAGATAGAGTTCAGAATTTAGATTAATATGGGATTTACATACAGTATATGATTGATTAATGAAATTGTTTAGGTATCTTGTAACTTTAGATTAAGAATCCATCCTTCATTATTAAAATCTCGGAACCTAGAGACTCATTCTATATATGTGAAATGAGATATACAGATATATATTCTGTATAGGTGAAATGACAGTGATCTAAAGGAGGATGGCAGCACAAAGAGAACTCACCCACAGCACACATATAACGATGACAATAACAAGGGCTGCAGGCAGCAGTCAGGAAACTAACATTCCTTTCATAGCTGGAGGAAGAGTTTGATCCTATTTTAGACAGCAGACAGGATCTCCAGATCTTCAGTGTAATCGACGTCAAACTGTCTGCGTTGAAATCCCACAGTGTAACAAAGATGTCTCTGACCGATGAGGATACAAGATCCTACTTTCCAAATGTCGACAAAGCTGTTTTGATTGCGTTTCTTCTCCTTTCCACGTCCTATAGGCACCTCTGCCAACGGGCCTTTGCTATTTTCTGCTTAGCTCTTGGTCCAAAGCCCTCGCCCATGAAATTATTCTGTCCCTTTAAAAACAATACTTCCGGGATTTGCTGAAAAATAACTAGGGGGAGTGACGTTCGAACAGCTGAAGGGCTGTCATTTAAGCGATTGGTCGCTTTCTCGTCTGCGAACCAATAACAGTTGCGTACTTATGCGTTATTTGAATATATTTGAATAATAGTAATATATTTCGACGAAAACTATTCCCATTGGTTGCGTGGCAGGCAACGTCTTAGCAACCCACGCCCTCGTACACGTGCAAGTTGTTCCTTTTACTCCGCTTTGGTGGGGATACGTATAGATAACGACAGGACACAAATAGGGTTTATGTAATCTTGCACGCTAATAATATTTAGATTAACTGGCAAATTAATATTTTGTAGACTAATTTAAGCAACCAAAATATATTAATCGAAAATAAACACCTTTACTCACATTTCTCGGATAAACTGGAATAACTGTAGTGTTCAAATTAGGCTACAAAGGGAACGTATGTCCTATGGAATGATTCTGAAAAAAAAAAAAATTAAAAAAAAAAAATAAAATAATAATAATAATAATTTGTAATCAGTGCCAAAACAGAAAAAGTATACGTTTTACTAAGAACCCTGCAAAAATCATATTTCCAGTTCACATTTTTCATCGGTCGAAAGCCACGTAGGACTAAAATCCATCAGAGGATGGAGACTGAATTTCTATGAATTAAATAACAATTACACATAACAACATTAGGTTTAAGTTTAAACCACATGATGATAACTAACCCCTTAGTGCCCTTTTAATAGATTCTGTAAAAGCGTTTGTGTCGCTCGTGTGAAGCTTTCACTTAAATCAGAAATAGTGGAGCGTTCAAGTTCACATTTACTTTGAAACAAATGTGAATGTAAATTCATATTTAGCCTGTTTTTTAATGAAGCAACACATGCTCACCACTAGATGGCGTGATTGTACCACAGAAGCATCAGGCATAAATCAAGTCCTTCAGACTGCACCACAGACTGCATATATCTATGCACATATCATAGATAATATCAACAGTGTGAGGTGCCTTAGTATGCAGCGTTAAGGCCTGTCTGCAACTGATACGTGTAAATGTTGAATGAGGGGTTTCGATTCAACATCTTCCCTAAATGCAATGTATTTTCTTTCTCTCTTCTTGATGAGGGTGGTGCCGGTTCATTAACACAGTGTTGCTTGGAATTGCTTGTTGTTGCTTGGAATTCAGTCTTTTTAACAGACTGGCCTTGCAACTGGGTTTAGGCTGTATGAATTGGATCCTTGTTCCTGTTGATATTAACTGACGTTAATTTGTTACAGTTAAGATGCTGTTAAATCAGTGGAAATTAAATATTATGGTTCGTTTTTGTTGTTATTTCTATCCTTTTTCAATAATTTTAAGAAACTGCACTTTTTTCTTGTCTCAAGTTGCACCTTTCTTATTTCACACAATTAAATGAAATTCAATTCAAACCTGAAACTATTTGTTCTAAACATAGGGTCTTTGTTTTATAGGATTATACTGATACAGATGCTGTAAATTATGCGAGTTTAAGAGCGATTCACACACCTGTGCGCGTACAAAGTACATTATTCGACGCGTCATCTTTTAGAACCGCCTCCGTTCTCCGTTAGTTGAAGATGATTGGCTCATGCACCTGTCATTAACGCCATGGGGACGCCGAACAGTTCTCCTGGCGCGTTGCGAACACAGACGCCACTTCACTCTTATTTTTATGATGAATGTAAACATCAACGATTGTTCCCCGCAACCTCAAATATCAATCCGAAAGTGGAGAAAATAAAGTGACTAATGCCACAGGAGGAGTCATAATTGTGCCGTGTTGGACTAAAATCTCAGCAATGTCGCTACTGTGCGTGCGAGGTAAGTGTTTGGGACCTTTAAATGTTTTTCAGTTTTCTTGTTATTACACTGACTTCTATTTATGGTGTACTTGTGTATATATGCCTCTGGTTTGTAACTGGTAAATTTGAAGTGCATCTGAAACCGGTTAATGCAACAGGTAACAGGTTATGAGGTTAAGTTATAATTCAAGAATAGGTTTTTAACTTTCGATAAACATGTGGTCTTGTTTGTGTGTGTTATTGTGGATGGGAGGCGACTCGTCTTCCCTGTTAATGCGCTTAACGGGTTTTCCCGGTTATGTTTTCTGTCTTATGTTCTCTATTGATATCTTTACCGCGAAATCTGTGCACACAACTGTTTTTTTTAATGGATACCTGTGAAGCCATCCATGTATAATAAATATATTATTTTTTTAGATTACTGAGCTTGAGTAGACAACGTTGGTCACTAAATATATATTTGTGCGGCTTTAATCGAAGTAAAATCTCTTTGACTCCATTTCTATTGTAATATAAATAGGCTACTAAACGTTGTATGTCAAATCAGTATCCGTATTTACAATATAGTGTGCGAAAAATAAAATTGAAATCCATTTGCCATCTATGCCAAATTCGGAACAGGATACTAGTTCTATACTATTAAAATTTTTTCGCATGTATTTAAATGCCAGAAAATATTAAGAGAAGTTTACTTTGCTAGTACGAGATTTCGAATGCAGCATTTGAGATCGGATTTGTTAGCAAATCTCTTCCAGTGGTTGGAGATTGGGATTTGCGAAATTGTTGCTCATAATCAGTCTTAAGAATTTTTAACAAATCTTTAACCCTAAGGTTAATGATTGATACTTTATGGCTTATTAAGGAGAGGTGTTCTATTATTTTTTTTTAGTAATCAGAAAAAAAAATCCTCTAACCTTGTATTTGTGAATGAACCTACATATCTAAGTTTGAATATCTAAAGAGACTTGAATAGGCTCCTTTGACTTGAGCCTGCAAGTTACTATCTAGTAACCACTCAGAACATCCTAATAACTGCATGTTTGAAGTTGGCATGAAATCACAATGTGAAAGAAGGTATACTTCTCTTTCATTGTGACTTGTTAAAAGTCTTGTTATTTTATCAGTTCTGTTGAGCTATTGACTATCGAGATTATATACAACAGTCTAAATATTCTGCTTTTAGAAATTATATGGAAACGGAATATTTGCAGCTACAGTATGCATGTATATGAGCAGTTAAACTGTCTAAAAGAGTTTGCTCATTTATAAATCTAATATAATTGATTTTAGTTCGTCTGGACTAGAGTAAATTGCTGTTCTGTGAGGTCTTTTGTGTCAGAGATCTGTCATGCTGTCAGCAGTCATGGGAGAAGAAGCATGTACAGAAAATCAAAAGAGACTGACATCTCAATGATGAATAGAGAGATATTCTGGGATAACCGAACAAAATAAAGATGATTTGGTCTCATTGTGAATGTAACAGTGGATTATTATGTACTCTTATCCTACCTGCATACAGACCTTACACTTGCACTGCATTTTCTATCAGCAGTTTTGCTCCAGAACGTGTTTTACAGTTGAGGCACAGAGTGTAAAGAAAATGTATGCAAAGAGCTGCACTGTAATGTTTCAGCAGATTTGATTTGCAGTGTTTTGTGTGTTGCTGTGGATTGTTGAGAAGTTTGCTCTACACATGTAGAGAGGAACAGGCACAAGGGGAAATATTTATGTATGATTAGTATTTATTTATATTTAGCTTTTATTTACATGTTTTAGTTGTCATATGAAGATTAAGGTTTAGTAATTTTTTGTCGCTTTTTTTTTTTTTTTTTTTTTTTTTTTTAGTTTTTGCTTCAACATTTTATTTCAGTTAGTAATCAAGGTAACACTTCTAATTTTCATTTAGGTTGAAGTTTTCCAAATAATGTTTAGGACATTTTATTTCTGCTTTATTCCAATTAATAATGATTTGTAACCTGTAGTTTGTGTTTTAGGTAACATTAACAACACTGGTGCTAAAGCCGAAGTAAATTATTATTATTTTATTATTGAATCTTTACTGTATTAAACTAGTGCTGTCAGTAGAATAAAGTAAATCTGGTTTTATGATTTCTGAGCAGACATATTTTGTTAAACTGAAAATATCTCTAATTGTCTTGGATCCTCTAGCACCCCCTTAAGGCCCCCAGTAACCTTAAATGTGTTTTTGTTTATGTCCATAGGTGTAGATAAACACCCGTTTTTTGACACTAATGGTTTGGGACTGTCATGTTCATATGGAGCTATCAGCCTTGAACAAAGATTGCCTATTTTGGAGTCTAGTGTCAGCTGAACAGCTGCCATTAAAATGCAATATGACTGTGAACTTTTCCAGGTAGACCTCATGGAAATCGTTTGGGAGAGGGTTAAAACTTTAATGGCAATGGGTTGGATGTTGGGACTGAACCCTGTGCTTTGCTTTTGAACTTTCTTGATGTATGTGGTTAAATCCTCTAAGCAGTATTTTGCCTGTATCTGAATTGTTACTTTCATCATAAAAAAAAAATCTCTTTCCCGCTGTTTGTGGTTTTTACTTACTTCGTCTTTTTTTCTTTTCTTTTCAGTAAAAAAGGCCAAGCTCCAAGGACCTCCAGGTAATGGACTGTTTGCGTCATGTGTGCAACAGTTGTGGCTCTACAATTACCCTAGACTCGGAGAGAGAAAAAAATAACACATTCAGTCAATTGTCATCCACATGAGTGTTTGGTGCTTGACTCAGACTCATGCTGCGGCCCAGTTTGGCTTGGACTGGAGAGACACAGTGAACTGGTTTTCTTGTTAGCCAGCAGGCAAGCACTAGTCTGTCAGGGGATTTTCACTCTTCTATAACACACATTGCACTCTATTCCCAGGAGAGATGCAAACACTCACACGTGTGCGCATATGTCTTTTAATAACTGAACTTTAAGTTAGAATTAGAATAAGCTTTATAGAAGAGCAATGAAATTAAATTACATTAATAAAACATGAAAAGGAATTATAACACGCATTCGGTTTTCGTCTGAAGATATATTTCACTTTCCTTTTATACTGATGACTTGCATGATGTTTATCATGATGTGCACATTACCATTCAAATGTTACAATTCAAATTATTCTTATTATTGTTTTTAGTCTCATACTTATAATTAAAGGAATTAGGAATGATTATTTTTTTACATTAGTACCAGCTGATATTAGATATTCAATATTAAACTTTTCAAGGCAAGTCAAGTTGAGCTTTATTGTCATTCTGCTACACGTGTGGACATACAGTGGAATGAAATGTGCCTCAAAGGACCACGGTGCTACATAAATGCAGACAACAACAATTAAGTAAAACAGTGTAAACCTATACACAACTAACATACCGACAGATTTTGACTATAAATATACTATATATAATGGATTGCTTGTACATAAACTAAAAAAAAAACGAACAGACTATACGAATGCTTCACATTAGGGGTTTCCTAGACTAAGGATTTTCATAGTCAAATCGGAATTTTTGATTGATAGTCGAAGCATATGTTTGGGGGTGGGGCAAAATACATTAACAAGATTCAAGTCAGACATTCGACTAACATGATTACTGATGTTAACATACAGGGAAAATGTGTAATGATGAACACCTTGCAGATATAAACTGGGTAAATAATGTTTTATGTTTTGATGAACAGATAGCTAACACTTAACTTCGGCAAAACCATAACAATTAACTATTTGTTTTATATATTTTTATTTTTTTTTACAATAGTGCTCTCATTATAACGTTAGCAGTTCATGTTCTGCATTTCTGTTTTGAGCTGCGTGCGCTGAAGATGACCAGTAGAGTGACTCATTTGATGCAAGTTTTTAATCAATGGGATTTAACTCATAATTTCATATAGAATGCGCTTCGTTATTTATACAACATAACGTTAATATTAAGACTTATAGGCTATTTGCAAAAAGGGCCGAATGCACATGAACATATCTGTGGGGCTCTGAATGCGAACTCCTTTTGTGGACTGGTTCTTCATGAAACAATTTGCAGAAACACGGCAGCTAAACTCTAAAAATTCATAGCATTTTAGTATTATTGTCTTCTTATTATAATAGTATGTATATAACAGTCCCAGTCAAAGTTATTAATATTCTGCATTGTAGTTTGACCTGCTCGTGCTGTGCGCTGAAGAGATATCACCGTAGTACTACAGTGAAGTACTTGACTCAAAACCAAATGCATCTTAATCAGGTAAATAATATATCCACAATATATATACACCGGCTGAAAAGTTTTGATATCACTTGTACCCTACAAGTTCGAAAAAATCTCTGCCTGTGTCAGTTTGAGTCTCGGTAAAGTTTTAAATCCCTGCCGCCAAGATGCTCCTCTGTTGGTCACGGATTATGGAAAGTGAAACATAAATCTATAGGGGTGGTTGGATGTATTCACACACTTTAAAATATTAATTTGAAGCTTCTTTCTTTTCAGATTCTTACAGCTTTATCATAACAGGCTGTATACTAACTTATTGGGAGAAAACTGATAGATCTATGTGAAATCAGTCATTTGAGCTCCCCTATATAGTCAAAATGGCATAATCAATAATACCCTGTGAATATTCGACTTAGATTGGTAGTCGAATCAGGTTCCTCGAATCAAAGCATCAATTTGTCGACTATTCGGGGTCACCCCTACTTCACATAATACTATACATGTGCGAAGAGAAACATCATAAGTCAAGCAGCTGGCTGGGGAACAGTGCAAGATGATTTGTAGTGCATGAGCATGTAAACATATTACTGAGTCTTTTTTGGGATTATGTACACAGTAGTATGTGTGAAAAGTGTCTAGTGCACATAGAGGATAGTGTGTTACTACAGGTAGTTTGTACAGGCCCGCTCACCTGTGTGAAGCACACTTCGAATTGCATAAAAAAAAAGGTTTCAGACAGATTTCCTGTGAGTTAAGTTGGGAGAGGTGAGATGGTCCATGTTACAGGAGGTAGGGGTTTTCTGTGGGGTTTCAGAGGATGGTGAGGTGGTTTGAGTTCAGGGGTCTCACAGCCTGGGAGAAAAAGCTGTTGAGCAGTCTGGCGGAACGGACCCTGATGTTCCTCTACCGTCTTCCTGATGGTAGGAGCTGGAAGAGACTGTGGGAGGGATGGGTGGGGTCTTTCATGATACTGTTGGCTTTGCTGGAGCATCATGTAAGGAAAATATCCAGGATGGAGGGGAGAAGGGCACCGATGATGTTTGCATCTGCATTCACTGTTCGCTGGAGGGTTTTGTGGTCTGCACGAGCTCTATGGTGCCCCTGTAGAATGTGGTGAGAATGGGTGGAGGGAGACTTTGTGCATGTTCTATTTAAGTTTTTCTCTTGATATCTTTAACAATTCTCAAAATGAATATATTTTTTATAATATACATTATATCATTTTGAAGCATTTGAAATGATTGTTTTGAGATTTAAGTGTTTTTTTTTATCTATTCAAATAAAGTTGTATGGAATTTTATATCATTTATTTATATATATATATATATATATATATATATATATATATATATATATATACACACACACACACACATTTATCCATTATCTGCCATGCAATTTATCATCTCATCATATCAGCCGGAATGTTAATATTGGTACAGATCCATTAATTATATTTTAATTATATTATTAATTATAATCTGATGCATGTTGCATACAAAAATGGCAAGACCTGGCTTCAATCTCCAGCTTCAGTCTGACTGTAATGCAGTTTCATAGATGCAAGGTGCAGAGGTTTATTGCAGTCTGCCTGCCTGCTGGTAGTAGTGCAGAAATTATCTGAATGTGTATACACACACACACACACACACACACACACACACTTTATGTATGCATTTAATTACCGGATGAGACGATCATAAGTGCATAATTCATGATCTCTTGATTGACCTCATGTACAGTGACTATTCCAGAAATGAGGAGAGAGAGAGCGAGCGAGAGAGAGAGAGAGAGAGAGAGAGAGAGAGAGAGAACCAGCAGAGCATCAGTCTGTGTCTGACTCCCAAATGAACAGAGGTCTGTCTGAGTGACAGAGAAGCCCATAGAAATCTAATCTATTGCTAATAACAGAAAAAAGCCTTTCCAGCCTCTTCTCAGAGTGTCCCACCCACAGCACAGAATTCAATACTGTGCTAGAATCAAATGCAGTTTGACTCCCAGTAAGATTCTATTATATTTGCCACAGAGGTATTCTTAATGAAAAGTGAAAGTTTAACAGCTGGTGAAGCTTAATTGCATCAAATGAGGAAGCCTATTATTGAGACGGGTGCTGTGTCCAAAACCGCTCCCTATCCACTATATAGTGCACTATATGGGGTGTCAGCCATTTTGTAGTGCTGTTCGAATTCTGAGTGAACTACTTCATTCCCTACATTTGTCCACTACTTTTTACCCACAATTTATTCTGATTTCGAGTGTACAACCGATGTACACTCGCTGAAGCACTATTTCCCACAATCCAATGCGGAGTAGCGTCGAGCTGGAAGCGAGAGCGGGAGCGAGTGTTCTCGCTCTACACGCCGTCGAAAAGCCTCTCAGCGGGATAGCACTGCAACGCAGAGCTGAGGACGCCGGCTCGTGCTTCATCTCGACGCCGCCTTCAGCACTCGCTTCCTGCTGCGCCATCCGGCGTGACTATATCCTTTTCAAAGCTAGTGTGTTTGCCGCTGCATCACACTTTTTTCCTCCAGAATTCGAGGCGTTGTTTCAAATGCCTCGGGCCTGCGCTTCCTGCCGAGGCCCTGTGCCCAGCGAGGACCGCCACATCATCTGTGTCTCCTGCCTGGGCCGCGAGCATGCTGAGAGCGCACTCTTCAAGGGCGGCTGCCCTGAGTGCGACGACATGGCTATATCGACCCTGCGGGCTCGATTAGCTCAAACCAGCCACGATGCTCCACCCGCTCCGCCTCTTCTCTCTCAAGCGCCGCGTAAGAAACGCCGCGATCAGAGAATGCCTGAGCATACTGTTACACGCGAGCTCACGCCGGAACACTCCCCGCGTGCCTCGCCCGCTCTCGCTCCTTCGCCTGTCCTCTTCGTGGACGAGCAGCGCCAGTCCCTGCTCACCAGCGCCCCCTTCTCCTTCGGAGCGCCTGAGGCGGAAGAGGACAGACACGACAGCCTTTCTCTCGCCGCGTCCAGTAGTGAGGAATGGTCGGGCTCCATTGCGGACCCCCCCCCCTCTACAGCACCCAGCTGCACCGGACAACGCGCCGATATCGACGCGGAGCTTACTCGCGTGCTTACAAGGGCTGTCAGCGACCTTCAGCTCGACTGGTCTCCTCCAGACGAGCCCGCTAAAAGCAGGCTGGATGAATGGTTCCTGCAGGGGCGCCCTTCGGCCCCTCCGCAAAGAAACGCCCCCTTCTTCCCGGAAGTTCACAATGAACTCACGAAGTCGTGGAAAGCCCCATTCTCCGCACGCTTGAAGACTTCTGTCTCGTCAGCGCTCTCCTCTGTCGACGGCGCCCGAGACCACGGTTACGAGAGCCTCCCCCCTCTCGAGGAGGCTATTGCTGCACACCTCTGCCCGCCCTCAGCCGCTGGATGGCGGTCGAAGCCTGTGCATCCATCCAAGCCGTGCCGCACCACCTCAGCTCTCGCTGGCCGAGCTTACACCTCCGCTGGTCAAGCTGCTTCGGCTCTACACACCATGGCTGTGCTGCAGGTTTTTCAGGCCAGACTTCTCCGTAACCTGGACCTCTGGAGTCTGCCCCAGATACCTATGACTTTAAAGATCTCCGCAGCGCTACTGATCTAGCCCTGCGTGCGACACAGACCACAGCACAAGCGATCGGCCGAAGCATGGCAAGCCTCGCTGTTTTAGAGCGACACCTCTGGCTCACGCTCACGGAGATGAAAGACGCCGACAAATCTGCCTTTCTCGACTCTCCTATCTCGCCTTCCGGCCTCTTTGGCCAGTCGGTTAAGGGTTTCGCTGAACGCTTCACTGAGGCTCAGAAAACGTCGCAGGCAATGAGACACTTCCTGCCGAAACGCTTTAGCTCTGCTGCGGGACGCCGTAGAAATGCGCCGCCCCCTCAGACCTCGAAGCCATCGCAGCCAGACTTACAGTCTCGCCCAGCGACCAAAACCCAGCACCGCTCTCGCTCTACGAGCCGCAAACCGCCAGAGAGACGGGGACCTCGGCCCAGGATTGTGCTGAACCCCGAGCCTCCGAAGCCCTCCTGACCTTCGGGCTGAAAAGACCGTGGTTAAGTCCCGCTGCGGCCGGACCACCACACAAGAAACCTCACATGCTTCCTCCAATCCCCTCACTAAAGGCGGTTGGAGATGTCTATACTGCAGTAAACGAGCCTGTTACAATGCACGCACGCCTGCACACAAACACCATTTTCACGGCGACCTCAATAAAGCACAAAAAGAGCTTTTTCTATGTAGGCAGTGTGCCCACTACACAGTACGCACCCCTACATGTATACACACTCCCCCAAGTGTCACAAAGACTCACTCGGGTCTCCTTTCATGCCCACCTTCCCGCTCGCGCCGGAGGTGCTCTAAATGTAGCGCGCGTGCCCACTTCTCAGTGCGCAACCCTACAAATAAGCGCTGTCACCACAGTGTCACAAGCACAGCATACTCGAGCTACTGGTCCTCTCATAACAGGCGGCCAGTGCCCGAAACACATTCAACCCATAGCCGCACGAGCCGCTGCATGGCAGGCCATCCCCGGCATATCAGAATGGGTTTTGAATATAATAAAACGAGGTTACTCGCTCCAGTTCGCTCGCAGACCGCCGCGCTTTCGCGCCGTGGTCGAAACGAAAGTGAAAAGCGAAATGACACACGTCCTTCGCGCCGAACTGATAAACCTTCTTGCAAAAGGGGCGATAGAAACTGTCCCCCCTGCGCAGCGCGAGTCAGGCTTTTACAGCCGCTACTTCCTTGTACCAAAAAAGGATGGTGGTCTCAGACCCATCCTAGATCTCAGACGTTTGAACAAAGCGCTTATGACGCGATCGTTCAAAATGTTAACTACCAAACAAATACTCGCGCAAATTCGCCCGAGGGATTGGTTTTTCTCAGTGGATCTGAAAGACGCTTACTTTCACATTCAAATAGCACCCCATCACAGGCCATTCTTGAGATTCGCCTTCGAGGGGCAGACTTATCAGTACATGGTTCTTCCATTCGGCCTCTCCGTAGCGCCCCGTACGTTTACACGGTGCATGGATGCTGCTCTCGCACCCCTGAGAATGCGGGGAGTGCGAGTATTGAACTACCTCGACGACTGGCTAGTTTTAGCCCATTCCGAGGAACTACTGACGACACACAGATCCTGGATCCTCAGCCATTTAGAATGCCTGGGTCTCACGATCAACACTGTCAAGAGTGCTCTGTCTCCCAGCCAGAGGATTTCCTTTTTGGGGATAGACATAGACTCTGTGACATGTACAGCGCGTCTGACGTCACAGCGCGCTCTCACTATTCAGCATTTAGCCGTGTCGTTCAAAGCCGGGTCTCTTTACCCGCTCAAACGATTTCAGGAAATGCTAGGTCTGATGGCATCAGCCTCTGCGGTTCTCAAACTGGGCCTGCTGCGCATGCGCCCACTACAGCGCTGGCTGAGAGACCGTGTTCCAGCGCGCGCCTGCATTTCCGGCCGCGCGCGCATCAGGGTGACCCACGGCTGCATCACAGAAACCTTGCACACCCTGACCGAGCGTCTTCTGACATGGGCACATTACAATCTGCGCTCGCTAAAGGCAGCGCATGTACCTGGCATCCTGAACCGGGGCCCGGACATGCTTTCCAGGGCGAATGTTCCCCCTGGGGAGTGGTCTCTTCACCCACAGACGGTTCAGTTGATGTGGAGCATCTTCGGCAGGGCAGAGGTCGACCTCTTCGCCTCAGAAGACAACGCTCATTGCCCAATATATTTTTCAAAGAGCAGGGACACGCTGGCCCTCGATTGGCCCAGACGCCCGCTTTATGCCTTCCCACCGGTCGCGATGCTACCGCAGGTCATCGATCGGGTCAGGAAGAGCAGATGTGCTATGCTGCTAGTAGCCCCACTCTGGACGACCCAACCTTGGTTCTCCGAGCTGATGCAGCTGTCCAGTACAGCCCCATGGCCAATACCGCTGCGGAAAGATCTCCTCACGCAGCTGAGGGGCGCGCTCTGGCATCCCCACCCCGAACTTTGGGCCCTTCATGTATGGCCCCTCAACGGGTACCCGGGAACCTCCCTGAGGGAGTGTTAAAGACCATTACGGAAGCCAGAGCGCCCTCAACCAGGCGCCTATACGCGCAGAAATGGTCAGTGTTCTCCACCTGGTGCGGGACACGGAACCTAGACCCTCACTTATGTGACGTGTCGGAGATACTCTCCTTCCTACAGGAGTGTTTAGATGCGGGCAGATCCCCGTCTACGCTCAAAGTGTATGTGGCAGCCATTGCAGCTTCTCATGCTCCGGTGGCCGGCCTATCACTGGGAAAAAACGAACTGGTCATTCGTTTCCTTAAGGGAGCTCGTCGGATGAACCCTCCCCGACCCCCTTCAATCCCTTCCTGGGACCTGTCCACGGTCCTAGAGGCCTTAAAGGGCCCCCCTTTTGAACCGCTTCAGTCTGTCGATATGAAGCTTCTTTCGTTCAAAACCGCTTTTCTACTGGCTCTGGCCTCAGTCAAGCGAGTGGGGGATTTACATGCGCTATCTGTAAGCGCTGACTGTCTCGAGTTTGGGCCTAATGACTCCAGAGTCATTCTCAGACTTCCTTCTTCTTCCTCGCAAAGCGACGAAAGCAACGCGAGCTTCATCTGCCCCGTCAGGGCTCTTAAAACCTATATTGCGCGCTCCGCCTTATTCAGGAGGTCGGACCAGCTCTTCATATGCTTTGGTGGGCGCACCTGAGGTCTCGCCACCACGAAGCAAAGCCTATCGCGATGGATAGTAGACACTATCTCGCTGGCTTACAAATCTAAGGGCCTTCACTGCCCGTTCGGCATCAGAGCCCATTCCACCCGAGGTATGGCCTCGTCATGGGCGTGGTCCGGCGGGATACCACTGGATGATATCTGTGCGGCGGCAGGCTGGGCCTCTCCGTCCACATTTATTAGATTCTATAATCTGCAAGTCCCTGCCCTGCAGGCCAGGGTACTTTCTATATAGACGTGCTAAGCCTTATCACGTCCCCCTTTTTTCGTTCCCTATATAAAGCTCACTAAGGTTGGCTGTTGGGACTGGGATTTCTCCTGCTATAAAGCCCCGAGCTCTCGCCTCGGGCTGTGACAGGTCGAAGTTCCCGAGCACGCACGGTGTTTTACATTGTGTTCCCATAGCGTAAGCTAGCTTACGCAGTACGAGAGTACTCTCGAAAGGGAACGTACTCTGTTACTAACGTAACCTCGGTTCCCTGAGATGAGGGAACGAGTACTGCGTAACCTGCCGTGCTATGTGCTCGGACCGGGTGATCGCTTCAGTCGATTTAAAACCTGATCCCTATGGTGAAGCGGTGGCTTATATAGTTCCAGCCACGCCTATTTTGGCGCGCTCTGACGTCCAATGGGCGCGAAGTGCCCCCATTGGTTCGTTACTCTCCGCCGCCTCACCATAGGTTGCTGCAGTTGCCGCAGCACAGCCAATAAGCGCGCGAGCCGCTTCGCTTGGGTCTGCTGTGCTGCAGCACTGCGTTTTACATTATTTAAAAATTAAGGATAATTTTTGGCTTCATATTCTCGAGAAAAGGGGACCTTTTCCCATAGCGTAAGCTAGCTTACGCAGTACTCGTTCCCTCATCTCAGGGAACCGAGGTTACGTTAGTAACCGAGTACGTTTAGTTCTGCCTCCATTTTTTGAATTAAACGCCTACATATCTAGATCCAATCAGGTGCTAGTTGGAAAATAAACCACGCCCACTATTTTCCTCATTTATTATTCCGTTTCTCTCGGAAATACGTCACAACACTGGAGAAAAGTCGTTTGCAACTTCCGTTTCACGGGGACTTTAATTTTTTTTCGTTAATAACAGGTAGTGTATTCTGATGTAAAATTAACAGTCGCCTGAGTACGCTCTACACCACCTTATCTGAGCTCAAAACGCTGAGTGTCAAGATACTAAAAATAATAAATACATAATTATGAACGTGTTTGTGTATTTATTTTTGTTCTCAGTACGTTATTTTAATAGCATTTAATGATTATGAACATAAAAGCATTACAAAAAAAAAAAATTATATACCATTGATGAAACCACAAAGCTGACGCGGAGTTATATATATAACTGCAATATAAAGTAGTTGAGTATTATTGCTATTAGTATTATTTTCTAAAATTAGGTACATGTAATATAAAAGTACATATGGCAATGTTTTTGCAACCGCTCCAAGTCTCACGCGCAGTGTAGGCTATATGTCACTGTCCGAATCCGTTCACTTATTTATTTGTTCACTCCTTCCTGATAGTGAACTCAACTGCCATACACTATATAGGGATTAGTGAATGAGTGAGCGATTTCAGACACAGCAAGGGTGTCTAAATTCCTGTTTCTGGGCTTCTAAACTTTTCTAAACACGCATTCGGTTTTCGTCTGAAGATATATTTCACTTTCCTTTTATACTGATGACTTGCATGATGTTTATCATGATGTGCACATTACCATTCAAATGTTACAATTCAAATTATTCTTATTGTTTTTAAAGAAGTCTCATACTTATCAAGGATGCATTTATTTGACCAAATATACAGTAACAAATACAGCGATATATCAGTGTCACATGACCCTTTAGAAATTATTGTAATATGATGATTTGGTGCTTAAGTAACAGTTTTTATTATTGTTGAAAACGGTTGTGCTGCTGCGCTTTTTATTTTTGTGGGAACCATGCCTTTTTTGCAGGTTTATTTGTTAAATAGAATTTAAAATTGACAACTTTGTATTACATTATAAATATGTTGTGCTTACTGTCAGTTTAATGTATCCTTGATGAATAAAAGTATATTTAAAAAAAAGTCTTACTGACCCCAAACTGGTAACCCAGACTGTTCATTATATTCCAGTATATAATGTGTAAAATAATAAAATAAGATTTGATTAACTGGTGCTCTGTTATAAGGACTACATGTATTGCAATAAACACTCACCGGCCACTTTATTAGCTACACCTGTTCAATTGGTTGGTAACACAAATTTCTAATCAGCCAACCACATGGCAGCAACTCAATGCATTTAGGCATCTAGATATGGTGAAAACCACTTGAAGTTCAAACCAAGCATCAGAATGGGGAAGAAAGGGGATTTTAGTAACTTTGAATGTGGAATCGTTGTTGGTGCCAGACGGGCTGGTCTGAATATTTACAAAAACTGCTGATCTACTGGGATTTTCACACACAACCATCTCTAGAGTTTACAGAAAATGTAAAATATCCAGTGAGCAGCAATTGTGTGGATGAAAATGCCTTGTTGATGTCAGAGGAGAATGGGCAGACTGGTTAGAGATGATAGAAAGGCAACAGTAACTCAAATAACCACTCGTTACAACCAAGGTATGCAGAATACCATCTCTGAATGCACAACACATCAAACCCTGAAGCAGATGGGCTACAGCAGCAGAAGACCACACTAGGTGCCTCTCCTGTCTGATAAGAACAAGAAATGGCGACTACAATACGCATGACTCTGCAAAATTGGGCAATAGAAGACTGGAAAAACGTTGCCTGGTCTGATGAGTCTCGATTTCTGCTGTGAAAGTCAGATGGTAGGGTCGGAATTTGGTATAAAGAACATGAAAACATGGAATCCTGCCTTGTCTCAACAGTTCAGGCTGGTGGTGGTGTAATGGTGTGGGGCATATTTTCTTGGCACACTTTGGGCTCCTAAGTACCAATTGAGCATTGTTTTAACGCCACAGCCTACCTGAGTAATGATGCTGACCATGTCCATCCCTTTATGACTACAGAGTACACATCTTCTGACTGGCTACTTTCAGCAGGATAATGCACCATGTCACAAAGCTCAAATCATCTCAGACTGGTTTCTTGAACATAACAATGTGTTCACTTTACTCAATTACTTTGAGGAATGTTTCCAACACCTTGTTGAATTTATGCCACAAAGAATAAAGGCAGTTTTGAAGGGAAAAGGGGCTCCAACCTGGTACTACCAAGGTGTACCTAATAAAGTGGTGTGCGTGTGTGTGTATATATGTATGTATGTATGTGGGACTGTGTTTTAATTTTTGACGTGGGGTATTTCTCCAAATAGCTCTTAAATGTCATGTGTACAGGCGCAGGCCTGTGCGAATATGACTTATTTAATTTTTCATGCCTTACAAAAATAAATATTCATCAGGTTAGGCTAAGGCTGGGTATTGTTCAAAATCTTTCGATCCTGTGCCAATTTCAATACCTCAGTTTCGATACCGGTTCTTAACGATACTTTTTTCGATACCATATGTTTTAAAATCCATTTCAACATCAACACAAATACATTAAACACAAAACTTTTATTTTTCACCTTAAAACAAATTCTGGTAACACTTCACACTCAGGATAACATTATTAATACAACTGGTTGTGCTTTTTGGATAGGGGTGCGCCATTCAGGGGCAGACTGGGACCAAAAAGTTGCCCTGGACTTTCTGGCCCACAGCAGCCCACCACATCATAACGCAAACGCCCCTGTTTTTTATTTCATTTATTAATTTAATATTTAAGTAAACAGTTTGGGGATTTTAACCAATAGGGCAACTGATTCTCCGTTGAAAAAAAAAAAGAACAGCAGCTGTTCATTTAGCGACTCCTAGTGAGCGATACATGCTCATCAAGACACAAACATTCTTCTAGAACTCAAACTTTGCATTCAGTTAGCAGATCCATACGAATCGTGCATGAAATAGGAGTTCACAAACTGGATAGATCTGAGGTGCAGGGCTCGCAAAATCGCTATCCTGACGTCCCGGGGCTATTGTGTTTTCCAGTCCGATGGGCTATCGTGAATAGTGATGTAAAATTCCTAACCTGCTTCGCGTTGTTCACTCGCTTGAAGGGGTGAAACGGATCGTAGCTGATCGTTTGCATTTGTTTCTAAATATTGCTGATTCAAGTGTTTTAAACAATTCGCGCGCGTTTGGAACTTGCGCTCACTCATTGAAAGCATGCGCTTTTCAACCTGCATTTCAGACAATGCGCGTACAGAGAATGGATTCATCTTTCGCGTATCGTAACTTCTGAATGAACACATACACACAATTATATCAAAATAATTGTCTCTGCAAGTATTCTTGTAAACACAGTTGGTTATGTTTTGAGTGAACGTATACAGTGGCCTGCTGCTTAGAGAAATTCGCTGTACCGGATAAATCCATAGGATAAATCTGTATCTCTCTCTCTGTTTTTACGTGAAAGGTGGCGTGTTTTTCGAGATAAGCAATGGAGTAGACCAAACTAAACCGGAAGGGAGGGCAAAACACTCATCCAAACAAATGCTTCATTAACACCGGCTTTGGTTGCAATACTCTTATCACATATGTTGCACTTTGCTGACTCGGCATCCACTTTTATAAAGTGTAGCCACACTTTAGACCTCTTTGGCATTGTAAAACGGAAACAACTACACTTGTGTTGTGTGACTGCGAGTATCTTCAGAAATCCTCCCCGTCACGTCACGTGGTGGTGGACAGCCAATCACGGCGAATTTAGGTCCTTACATGCACGTATGCCTCAAGCTCACACAGACACAGCTGCTTGAAAAAAAAAACCGGCCGCTTGGCTTTTGGAACCGCAATTTGGCACCGAAAGATAAATAATTTTTCGATACTCATAGTATCGAAGTTTTTCGTTTGATCCCATAAAGGCTTAGAAGTTCGGGACGCAGCCCTAGGTTAGGCATCCCTCAGAGGCCCTTTGCACTCTGGGACAGTGAGAGAGAGTGAGAGCGTATAAAATAATTTCGGGAAAGGAACTGGGTACAGATATAAAGATGTAGCCACAAAAGTAATTAGAGATTCAGAATGTGATATGAATATTTGATAATTTCTCTGCTTCACCATAGGCCCAGATGAAACCATTAATCACAAAAATCACACCTCGTTTCTGTATTTCCATTTAATGCTTTTACCTTCAAACATGTTTCAACTGTTCTGCATCTTAACTGTAGGATTGCATGTAATATGCTCCACAGATTAAAAGGCAAAAGTTAAAGTTTAAGCTTTTCTTTTGCCTCCAGATTTGGGAAAAAAATTAACTGAAACCAACTACTGTTTTGGACAGCAAAATAGCATTTTGCTATTTTTTGTTTTTCAATGCCTAGATGAAGTGATTGTATAACACCACACATAAGCCAACTTGTTTTATTTAGTAATATATAAAAATAATGTAATAGAAACATGAAAATTGTTTGTTACTTTCTTTCTTGTTACTTCTTATGGAGTCATTGTAGTGTTTTGTTCTTGAGGACACAGTGATGGTCACCAATATAAATGCAGAAACATTTATGGTGAATTCAGGGTAAAGTGGGCCATCAGCTAAGAGGGCCATTTAAGCTTGATTTTAGCGCGCTCAGTGGATTTACTGTCCCACTTTGACTGAGTGTGCTATATAAAGTGGGCCACACAGTGTTTAGAGAAAAAAAACCTTTATTTTTTAAGTGTTCCTCCTATTATGTTTGCTTGATAATGTGTTAATAAACATTTTTTTAAATATTTTTAATTAAGAGGATCAATATAATCAAAGAAATTGAGTTAATTACATGAAACTGAGTTGAAGAGTGAGAGAGTCCAGATAGTTCCTTAGCCAGAGAAAAGAGGATGACCATGGTAGAATTTAAGAAACCTAAAGATAAAACATTTTGACAGACCAGTTATGCTTGTTGAATGAATTCTGAAAAAGGGCACAGATACTGTATGTCCAAGTTTGTTCCTTTTGAGAAATGAAAAATTGTTTAATAAAATTTGTAACATATACATTAAAAAGCATAATGGGGTTATTTCAAACACACCTGGGTTTAAGTGTTACAAAATCACTTAGATCTGAGTTTAAGAAAAAGTAGTCTTCTTAGAGATGTGTTGTTTGGTGCTGATGGTCTAGAATCTAGAGGTCTTCAACAATGCTCCTGGGGACCCACTTTCCTGCAAAGTTTATTTCTACCTGCTTCAGCACAACCTGCCTGTGTATTTTCAAGCGATTTTGAGAAGCTTGATTAGCTGCTTCAGGTATACTTGATTAGAGATGTAGATAAACTCTGCAGGACAGTGGGACAAGAGCATAGACTGTATAAAAACATTGACGTAGTGGCTGTGATGTCACCCATTGATTCCGAAGAGCGTTTCTGAAGCCAAAAGTGGGCGGAGGCGGCTATCGCTATCTTGGGAGCACGTCACCGAGCGTCACTCCCGGATATGTCCAGAAAGGTAATAAAAACATCATCAAAGTAGTCCATGTGACATCAGAGGATCAGTTAGAATTTGTTGAAGCATCAAAAATACACTTTGGTTCAAAAATAAGAAATATTACAACTTTATTCAGAATTGTCTTCTCTTCCGGGTCTGTTGTGAGTGCGGCCATTAACTACACCTCTTTTGCTTTCTATTCTTCGTGTACCTGTTAACTATGGATTTAAAGGGCTTTGTGCCTAACTTTGCAAGGTCAGAGATATATTGGTATGAGAAGATAGCAAACCAGTAATATTTGCTCTACCATTTCAGCCGAATCCCTTCTATAACCCTTTAACAAAGACAGACCAACACACACACACATACAGAACCAACCCAGCTCGTACAAAGAATCAATTGCCCTTCACCGACTTTTTCTATCTTCTCCAGCTCTATCCTTCCATCTCTTATTCAGCCCAAATTCTGCTCTTCATTACGGTGGTCATATCAAGAGTGGGCTGTAGAAGCTGTGTCCCTCTCTGCCGGCTCTGGGATAAGGATGAATCCATGGGGACAGAGATTACACTCAGGGTCTTACAGCCTGTCTGCAGAAAGAAATTGGAGGAATTCTCATTAAACTAGAGAAAAGTTATCTAGTTCTCTCCTAGACAAACACATGACACTTGACCCTCCAGGATTACATTAGTACCAATGTGTGTATGCACACTCAGATTACAGTTTTATTGCTCAACTGTTGCTCTTTTAGATTGTGGTTGATTTTAAGTGTCAATTGTCTCAGATGTGCTGCTGAATTTCCTTAGATTGAAAATATAAAACCAAAAGGGACAGTTGTTTGTATGCAGCAGTTAGAGTGCAATGAAATGAGTGTGGATTGCATTGCCCATATAGTTTGGTCTTGAAAAAGCAGTTTAAAAATATTTGAGTTCATTTTAAAATATTTTTGTCATTTTGACAAAGAGCACAATTTGAGATTTCTTATGAACCTCTAATAAAGTGATTAATGTATTTAAACAAATTATAATATTGTTTTTTTTTAATTAAAGAATAGAAGCGGTGAGAATATTACTGATAACAAATTCATTCTATTTTTGTTTGTTTTGTTAAATCATAAAAAAAATTGATTATTTCAAATCATTGCAGTGTATATATAATGAAAATAGGTGTTCTTTTTATTGATACGTGTTGATATTTGACATTGATACAGAGATTTATATATACACAATATATCAAAAAAAGCATCAAAAATATAGTCCATAAGACTTGAGGATGAGTAAATTATGACAGAAATGTAATTTTATGGTGATCTATTACTTGAAGCAAAGCTCTCTCTTCTTTTTGTCCTCCATGTAATCTCACTGCTGACTAGAAGAAACAATTGAGATTGACTTAGATCTCATCTGTGTTTTTGGGCACCCCCTGTCTTTCTCTTTCTCTGTATTTCTCAAGACTGACAGTTGAGGTAAATTGCACCTGGATAAGTGAAAGGTAGAGCATGGGAGGAAATAAAGATTTAGGGAAGGAAGCAAGGTTTAGGGAAGGAGAATTGGAGAGTAAAGATCATGACTATTTGTTAGCCGTGCCAGATAATCTTGGGTGGAAAGATTGAGACACCCTCTTCAGTGAAGGACATGTTTTCTCTGGGGCTTTCTACAGGATTCATTAGACACCGGACTGTTGAAATAAATCAAGAGTGAGGGTTGAAAGCCTTTCAAGAGGTGGTCAGTGGATACCTCTTATATTCAGGTGATTTTATTGAGCATATATATATTTTTTTAGCTGTTTTAAGAAAATTATCCTTGAAAGACTGTACAAAAATACAGGCTTCATTTCTGTGAGGTCTTCTCAGGCCAAACGCCTTGATTGGATGAATAATGCCACTGTAAATAGAAATGTCATTGAGCAATTGTTTGCTGATTAATTTCCGTAGATGAGAAGTTCAGCCCATGCTGATATTTATGAGCTAAATTTAGAGCAATCACAGAGTAATAAACACATTGTTTTATAGAAATAATATTCTCTAGAAAAAATCGTATTTTCTGCAAATAATAATTTCTCTATCTGAAATGAATATTGTTTAGAATAATCCCTTTTTTTGTCCAATTTGATAATGCTGCCTCTCTTTCTTTCTGCTTATTTTTTACATTTTCTTTTGAAAATCACCCCTGTGAAATGAGTCTTGCAGTCTTTGTTAGTTTGATAATCTGTTTTGAGGTCTTCATTAAAAATACAAAATATAAAATGCAATTTAGTATACCCAGTCCTGAGTCAAGATTGGTTTACTTTTATTTTGCTCAGTCTTAACAAATTAAGATGGATTCAGATGTTTATTGTAGACTGGAACATATATGTATTAGTTTGAAAGGTTTATTTATTTATTTATTTTTATGTAAATGACAACTTTACAATTAACCAATTTATATTATATTAAGAAGCCGTTTATATATTTGACTCCATGATTGGCTTAAAATGCATTTCCTGTCTATTTGTTATGCAAGTATAAGACTTAGCATCATTGTTTAGATATTATTAATAGCAGGATGTTTCTGCTCTGCCTTTATTATGCATTACTGTGCTGTTTACTTGGGCTGTGTAAATGCTGTACAGCAAATGACCTTGACCCTGCTTCTTTACCAAGGATACCAGACCTTTAGTCCATTTTTCTTCAAAATCTGAATTTTCTTTTTGTAGCTTAGTTAAAAACATGGCTTTTGGGGCTTAATTCAATTCAAGTTTATTTGTATAGCGCTTTTTACAATACAAATCGTTACAAAGCAACTTTACAGAAAATTATGTTTCTACAATATTTAGTAGTAGCTAGTAGTTTGTGCACATTTGACAGGATTTTAGAAAAAATTAAAAATAAAAATAATACAAGACGTAGTCAGCTAGACGATGAACTATCAATATTATTAATTAATAGTTATTATATGATGCAGTCACACATGTAGCAATAATTGTTAGTTCTGTTTGTTGATTCAAGGTTAGGATCATCTGGGGTCCTCTGCGGGTCAGCATCATCTCTTCTCAGGTGTTCTGGATCCAGACTGGAGCTTGTGTAAATCCTAGTGCAAAACATAGAAACAAAATAGAGACATCAGGAAGAAGTTTTGAGTTCTGAAAGTTACATTACATTGACTTTTTACATTTCAGAAGATGAAGTGTCTTTTGCCTACAGTATATTGTTCAAATCATTTAATAATGAGATTGTACAGGGCACTGCTTTTATAAAACCAGTTTTGGAGAGATGATAGAAGCACTCACAATTGTCCTCATATCCCCCCTGTACTTGTTAGTCTCACGGTGCTCTTGTGGTACTTTATTGTCTAGGTTTAATTATGCCTGGTTGTTTTGACCTCTGACAGCCTATTTCAACCTGTCTGTGTCCCTGCACATAATAACTATTCCATTTACATAAAGCCATGAAAATTTAGCACACACACACACTCTAAGAGGAGGACATCTCAATTTTCTATTACAATACTTGCCATACAATACCAGTTTGCTATGACATCACATGAGTAGGTTTATTTAACATCTAAAAAGATGGATTCCTCAACTAAGTTCTGTATTGCTGTGCGTGAAGAATTCATGTATCCAAAAAAAGAGCATTTAGTGACCGATACATTTCCTGACAAAAAGAAAGAAACTCATAGTTTTAGAATAACAGGATGAGCAAATGATGCTAAAACATTTTTTTTGGGTGAACTATATGAAACATATAGACATTAATGTTCTAACCTGTTAACTTATTTATTTATTTATTTTTATTTTTTTGCAGACAAGTTTAATGTGTATGTCACGCTGAAGGTCCAGAATGTTAAAAGCACAACCATTACGGTGCGAGGAGACCGGCCCTGCTGGGAACAGGATTTCATGTTGTGAGTATTGCTGCTTTTGTGTTCCCATGCTTTTGGAAATGTCTGTAGCACTGGTACACTCAAATCTGTGCCTAATGAAAGGGCACAGATTCAATTCATTGAAGGACTTTAAAAACCACTCAAACCTACTGCTGTGAAAATGGAAGATTGTTTATGAGCACATCAAACTGGATGTGCATATATGTTCTTTGAAATAAGAAAACACACATACAGTACAGACCAAAAGTTTGGACACACCTTCTCATTCAAAGAGTTTTCTTTATTTTGATGACTATGAAAATTGTAGAGTCACACTGAAGGCATCAAGGGCTATTTGACCAAGAAGGAGAGTGATGGGGTGCTGCGCCAGATGACCTGGCCTCCACAGTCACCGGACCTGAACCCAATCGAGATGGTTTAGGGGTGAGCTGGACCGCAGACAGAAGGCAAAAGGGCCAACAAATGCTAAGCATCTCTCGGGGAACTCCTTCAAGACTGTTGGAAGACCATTTCAGGTGACTACCTCTTGAAGCTCATCAAGAGAATGCCAAGAGTGTGCAAAGCAGTAATCAAAGCAAAAGGTGGCTACTTTGAAGAACCTAGAATATGACATATTCTTTATATACACACTTTTTTGTTATGTATATAATTCCATATATAATTCCACGTGTTAATTCATAGTTTTGATGCCTTCAGTGTGAATCTACAATTTTCATAGTCATGAAAATAAAGAAAACTCTTTGAATGAGAAGGTGTGTCCAAACTTTTGGTCTGTACTGTATACACACGCACAAATATATACTATATATATATATATATATATATACCATTCATAGTGTGTGTATATATATATATATATAAAATAAACAGCAATATTTATTTTAGGATAAAGTGTAATTTTTTTTATTTGACCTGTTATGTTCTCAATGTCTTCACATATAATTTTTTTGGTTCTTGTTTTAAATTACAAACACGCACTTCAGTTTGTCTTACCTTCTCTTGCCTTTGACCCTCTTGTGTTGTAATGACAAATGTTAAATAGCTTTTTGAAGGGCTCTCAGGAGGTTTTGTGCGTCCCAGAAATTGTCCCTGATTTTCAGATTGTTCCAGAGAGTTTTGGCAATTCTTCGGGAAGAATTCTGAGAATCAGCTGCAGTTACAGAGAGAGGGAGCAGGACTGGGAGTTCACAAAACACAAGGACTGACATTTCAAGTTTTATTTCTTCTGTTAAAAAAGCTAATTTGTTCAGTCTTCACCAGAGATGGAAGGGTTACTTATTGGTTTTTCAGTATTGTCTGTAATCTAGTCTAAAAAGTGTTGAAAGTAACACAATTTGTAGACATTATTAGAGATTACTTTACACATTTAATTTGAGTGACAATGATGAGAGAAGGGTTCATTTCAGTCTGTTCCTGTACAAAGCTCTTGAAGCCTGAATCTCATGTATATTGTTGCATACTTTTTTTTGAAGATTAAAAACCTCAATCCCCATTCATAGTAATTTCATTGAAAATAGTGAATTTAGAAAATACTGAAAATTTTGACAATTTGAAGAAATTTTATGTGAAATTGTCAGTAGTTTGATTATATTATGTTAACTATTGTTAAATGATGAGGTTTCATGTGTATTTTATATATACCGACCCAAGTATAGTATCATTAAGTTTAATACTTTTTTTCATGACACATGCAGTAAATTGATCAAAAGTGACAGTAAAAGACAATTATAACTTCAAACACAATAACATTTTGTTTTTCAAAAGATATTTCAAATAATTGCTCTTTTTTTTGAACATTGTATTCATTAAAGAATCTTGTAAAAATTTATCACAACATGTTCTACTAACCTTTGACATCCCGAAACTGCCAAAACAATATCATCCACTCTGTCTGGCTTTTTTGGTGCGAAAGCCTGGAATCAAAAACAATGTGCCTTTTACAGCTTTGAGTCAGTGTTGTATAATTATAGGGATAGTGTGTGTCAGGATTCCTGGCCAGTGGCTCAGCTTTGTGTGCATGTTTTATTCAGACAGAGATCATCTGGGGCTGGATTATTGTCCTGCTGCTTAGCACTCACGAATGATCGGCAGGTTAACCTGTTAACTGTCACCCCGTCCCGAATACGGGATGCCTACATTGACTATACTATATTCAGTGTTGGGAAGGTTACTTTGGAAATGTAATAGGTTACAGATTACAAGTTACCCTGTTTAAAATGTAATAGTAGTGTAACTTTTTCAATTACTTTATTAAAGTAATGTAACTAATTACTTTTGAGTACTTTTTGATTACTTTTGTAAATTTGTGAAAATTAAAGAATAATAAATAAAAGCATATACATCAACTTAAATACAGTTATCTAATAAGCATGTGACGTATTCTGTGTAATAAAATCCTAAACATTGGTGTTTCTTTTAAACTGCTGTCTCTTTGTATATGATGATAGTTTTCTCAAAATAAGTAAAATGCACATGAAGTGACACAGAGCAGTTCTAGAAATTATGTTTATGTGCTCGTGCTCCTATATTGAGGCGGCAGAGGTTGAAAACACTGCGAGCTTCAGCAGGCCTATGTGTAGAAAATGAAACCATGTCTTTGCCATTAATTTACAGGAGGGGCGGACTGGGAAAAAAATTCAGACTGAAATTCAAACTCATACAAACAAATTCATGGACAAAACTATTTTTTATTTATTTTAAATCTTTAATTTGGGGACATGCAAAATAATTAAAAGTTCTCTCCTGAACTGCACCTTCACTTCCATTTTTCTCTTCAGTTTCTTTATTTTGCCCTGTTATGCATCTCTCTCATGACTTTAATACTCAAGATTGAACAAAACTATACTTTACAATACAATACTCTCTACAATACTACAATATCTTTATAGAAAAATCCTATATATAATCCATATTTGTCCCTTACAAAAATTAACCATGCTTTTATTAGCCTATATAAAAGTAAAATAACCTTGAGTCATTTTTTTTTTTTTTTTGCAAATGGATTTGTATTTATTTTTAAATAAATACATTTGTAAAATAATTTTACATTTTTGGTTATCACAGTTAAACAATAGTAACCATTTTCTCTGGATTTATAGTTAAATATTAAAACGTTAATTTTCGTAAGGGTTGTGTTGTTGTCTGTCGTAGCTCCCCCTAAACCTATAAAAAAAATCTGAATTTTTTTCAGCTAAATTACTACTGTATCATTACAACAGATAATAATGATGTCCTTTATATAGTATTTTGAGTAATGACTGATGAGCAACGTGCTGCTGCTTGATTAAATAAATAAAAAAACAAAGACAAAAAAGCATCTTTACAGATGAAACTGACCTGAAACCCTGAACAGTAATTCTGCTTCTCTGCTCCAGCAGTCCTCTCTCTCTCTCTCTCTCTCTCTCTCTCTCTCTCTCTCTCGCATTGATTACTCTGAGTCTGATCCAAACCGTTTGGCGGAGGCGCGGAGAGCGCGCGAGTCATGACTAACAATTCATGATTTATTAGAGATTTAATTATCAAATGGCGGATTCGCAAATTATCGCTTTAGTAGCTACATTCGGCAGGCAATTATACAATAATGATATTAATTTTCCCGGTTCTCCCGGTGTCCAGTCCGCGCCTGATTTCCACAGACACGCAGAATGTGGAAGTCATATATGGCATTTTGGGGGCTTAATATTCACAGACACTAGTCCATGTCATGTTTTGATTCAAGTGTACTGACCTACTTTTGATTTAGTCATCCAAAATGTAGCATATTCCGTCCGCGTTAGGCATTCCGTTTTTATGACTGGATTCTACGAACCAGACTGTATTTCCGCATCCCGGAAATTATTAGGGCGTATGTCTCAGAATAGTCAGTGCAATTTGGGAAAGAAATCAGTTAAATCTGTATTTGGATATGTGTAAATATTCAAATGTAATCCCCTTTGTAATCGTTAAAAATTTCATAAGTAACTGTAATTTAATTACTCATTTTTTCGTAGTAACTGTAACTAATTACAGTTACAATAATTGTGTAATTAAATTACGTAACGCCGTTACATGTAACTAGTTACTCCCCAACACTGACTATATTACAATCAAATCTAATCTAATCTTGACAAACTATATATCGTTGGAAAGGTCTAAGACTCCCAAATATATATTTTACCAATATTTTTTGTTAAAAATTATGTAGGAAAAGTAATAGATTAATTTATGACAAGAGTGTACCCTCAGAAATCTACATTACAAAAGGAGTTTTGACCTTTGTTTAAAAAAAAAACGTCCTCGTTGCCTTTTTTTCTATCACATTTTAGAAATCATCAGAAGTTATATATCACTTGAAAACATAAAATCTCAAAATTCATCCTTTAAAACCCATTTTAAAATCAGACATTGCATTACCATGTAAATGGCACATCAAAATCATGTTACAAAATGTTTTCAGTCATGAATTACAAAAATTTAGGTTTGTGTCATGCACATTCAAGTCTATCTTCAAAAACGTGAGTGACAGTTAAGGGGTTAAAGTCCACACATACACAACACACTTTCACTAAGGGATTGAAGCAGCATTGTGTGTAAACTGAAGTAAAGAAGGATGAAGAGAATGTATTATAGAAAGAAAGAGGTATTGATAGCGAGAAGCTAGGAGAAGGTTTCAGATGAGTAAATGTGAAAGGCCTGTTAGTGTGACACATTATGCAGGAAACTGTCACACTATCATATTTAGAGCGGACGCAGTATTCCCAGCTGTCATTTCCGTGTTTGTTGCTAGACTGTGCTGTTCAGCCATGAGTAGATGGCCAGTTTAAATATGCTTCCCAGATATGACAGGCAAAATTAATTTATCATCTGTCCAGGGAGAGGGGCGTCTCTAATAATAGATTAGGTTACAAGTTTTTATCCAGATCTCACACAAATACATAGTCACATAAGTTTTACAATATAATCTGCTATAAAATTCATGTTTTCCACTAGAGTCTATGTTAATATCTCATGCACAATTGGGAATTAAATTGCAATATTAAAATCAAACGGTCATGTAAACGTAAATGTCTCTCTCAAATGACATATAACAAAATATAATGATCTATTCTTTAGTTATTTCAGCAAAGCGCAGTGTCACATTTTAATTGAGTTGCTGCACAGAGGAGAACATGTTTTCCAGTTTGTTTTTGATTTGAGGTGTTGTTTGACCTGAGGTAATAACAGTATAATAAATCAGTCAATATGGACTCAAATCTGCCCTCACTTAAGAGGCTTACGTGCCCAAAATAGAGGCTTTGCTGTGACAGGTATTATGTACAGATCACAGCTGAAATGTTTTTTTTTTTCTATGATTATTGATTCACTGATATGGTTTGATAATGTAGAAGAACTGCTTTTTATGTTGCACATGTAACAAAAATAATTACATATTTATTAGTGACATGTTTAGGTCATAAGATAATGGAACAGCAAAACGAAACATTTTGGATTCAAATACAAATTCTTTCAGCCATCAAACACAGAAACATGAACATTATGTGAATGAAAAGTGTTTGTGTCACTGTCAGGGAAAATCCTGATCTCGTGGAGTGGGACAATACCATCTGACTACTTAATGCAAAGATTAGAATTACTAACAGCTGGGTTGTAGGTTATCATGGACAACAGTAGAATGGATAAATATTTCATTACATGTGTCATTTACGTCAATTTTTACGTCAAGATGGTTGAATTATGGAGCATTAATGGACAACCTATAAAATGAAAGAGAGAGCTATAAATAAGTGAGAGAGTGTGTTTGTATTCCCATGTTTGTGTGTTAGTAGAGTAAATGTACATTGCCAGGTGTATGTGTGTGAAAGAGATTGTTTTGGGAATAAAGAGGACGAGTGTTCAGCTTTTATCGGCTCTTTGAGAGGTTAAACTGTGCCACGTGCTGATCTTACATGGTAGGGATCAGACCAGTAAACAGACAAAACAAATTGATAGTGATAGACATAAAATGAGAGAGAGAGACAGACAATGAAACTATTTGCCAAACAAAACAAAAAAAAGTGGAGATGCTTTCTCAAATTGCTAACATTTAATCTTTTATAAAGGAATAATGGACAACGTTTTAAAGTGATTTTGTGTGAAGGTGTATACTACTGTTCAAAAGTTTGGACTCTTACTATTTAAAAAAAAAAGTGTCTTATGCTCAGCAATGCCTCAAACACAGCAAAAACAGAAATATTGTGAAATATTATTACAAATAAAACAACTAGTTTATTCCTGTGATCGCAAAGCTGAATATTCAGCAGCCTTTACTCTGGTCTTCAGTGTCACATGATCCTTCAGAAATCATTCTAATATGCTGATTCGAAACCCAAGAAACATTTCTTATTATTGTCAATATTGAAAATATCATTTGGACTCTATTTGAGTATTTTAGAAGTCTTTGAATTCAGTTTGAGAGATCTAGACATCTGTCATTCACTTTCTCTTTTGCACACACGATTTAGAACATTATATTTGTTTGCGTGATGGCATAATGAGTAGCTTGAGGTACATTCAGTCCGTTTTTGCCTCACCAATGTGTCTATAATGTCTATAGTAGGGTTAGATAATTTACTTTTTGAACTAACTTTTATATTGTAATCCTTTTTTACAAAGTAACATCCAATAGCGGGGGCTAACTGGGCTGTGTTAACTAGCAAATCCCTGACCCCTTGGGTTCAAGTCTTAAAAGGGAAGATTCACTACCACTAATCATTTTAAAGGTCCCATTTTTCGTGCTTTTTTGAAGCTTTAATTGTGTTTACAGTGTGCAATATAACGTGTTCATGTTTCGCGTGTAAAAAAACACCGTATTTTTCACACAATTCACCTATCTGCATACCGCTGTTTTCACTGTATAAAAGCAGGCTGATGTCTTCCTTGTTCTATAAAGTCCCTCCTTCAGAAATACGTAACGAGTTCTGATTGTCCCAGCGGTTCCCGTGTTGTGATTCGACAGCAGCTGAGCGCGCGCTGCCCTCCTGGAAACGCGATTGGGCTAATTTTGAGAAGCAAGTGGGCAGGATTTGTTTTGAAAACTGCTGGAGATGTACTTATAATCACTGACGAGATGCGCATGAAAATCCCATTAGATTTTTTTGCACAGCCCTAACATCTATTAAACAAAGCTAAACAGCGTTGCCCTTTGTGTAATAAGTTAAAGAAACTGTTAAACGCACCAACTTAATTAAAAACACTTACCGGTTGTGGTCCATGAACAACGCCTTCTCCAAACAAAGAGGGAACTGCGCCATCTTTCAAGAATAATCTTTGTGCTAATCCGGCATTAAACTGATTGAGATTGAGGAAGCTCGCTGTCATCAGCAAAATGTGCTGCACAGAGTTTTACATGTGGATTACAATTTTCGGGAACCGAGTTAAACATAAATTGTAACCATTGATCTCTAAGTGCAGCGTCCCTGGGAAGCCCAAACAAAGGTGATTGGATTCAGAGATGAAAATAACAGCATTTCGACGCAACTCTTCCTCTGCTCCGTCAGAGCGCAACAAGACCACGCCCCCCTTTTTGTGTATTGATGTGGGCAGAGGTTAGTCAAAAAACTGTTTTAGTGACGTCATTACTGCAGGAACTAGAGGGATGTAGTCCAAACGGGTCGTTTTTTGTAGGTGAATTCTGTTAAATAAAATATCTCGCTTGGCATTGAACATTGATATTTTTTATACTCTAACAACAACATTACACACTAACTAAAGTTTAAAACATGGGATCACGAAGAACGGAACCTTTATAGATCATGATCTCCATTTAAACACATGCAATCTTATTCCTAAGTGAGATGATTCCACTGTCTCTTAAATCTTTGAAATTACAATCACATCAGAATATTTAAACTTTTGCACAGCTGCTGATCCAGAGAGAGCTGTGCTCATCATGTAAGCTTTATGTTTGAAACAGCTTCACAGTAGGCTATATTCCTATGTTGCAAATATTAAATAATAATGAAAGTATTTGGATAAAAGTTTATAGTCTGGATATTGCTGCTATCAAAATGAGTAATTGACCTTTTGAGCTAATGTTATGGTTCAAATAAAGAAATTACTTATGTCACATTATGCCAGTAGGTGGTGACCAGAGACTGTTAAAATGTATTTGATGTCTGAATCATTCATTCAAGAGATTTGTTCAAAAACTCTGGACAAAACAAGTCTTCATTCATTTCAAAAGATTTTTTACATAATGAATTCATTTTCATTACCAAATATTTTAAAATACTCGTAAAATTTTAGACATTTGTAAATAGACTCAATTATAACATGAAATAAAACATTTTGTCAGAACATGAAGTAAATTAGCCTACATATTATTTTGTTTGGTTGTCTAATGTTTTGTTTTCAGAATTGTGGGAGAACTGTGATATCTGTTCTAAGAATCAATTACCCAAAGCTATAGCTTAAAAATTACATAATTTATCTGGCATTTAACTTTTACTATTAGTACTGTTTATAAAAATGTACAGGCTAGGATGTCAAATGTACAATCTGGCCCCCCTTTCTTTCTTTGATCTGTTCTTTTGATCCATGTGTTAACCCTAAAGCGTGGTCCAAAATAGTCTTTGAGTAAGTTGAATTATTTCATCCCTAAACAATGAAAATTTGGTCATTATTTACTCACCCTCATTTAGTTTCTAAGCCGAATTACTTTCTTTTTTTATATTAATAAGAATTATAATAATTATTATTATATTATAGGTAAAGTGAATGATGGGACTGATTGGGGGATAAAAGGATCATGTAAAGAATGACACACCAAAGAGTAAATAAATCAAAAGTTAAAATTTTTGGGTGAACTATACTTTTAATTCTGACATAAGCATAATTAAATATAAAGAACAAATACAATTCTATGCAAATTTATACAGATATGAAATCGTGTTTGTACATAGGGATGATCTACTGAAGCTTAAGTCTAATGTTATAAGAGACACAGTTAACGATACTGTTAGTCACCAATATACAAGAAAACCCAACCACAATATTTCATTCCAAAAATGTACCATTAATAATAAAAAAATTAAATTTTTATGATCTGTACAAAATATTTATGCCCCGTACATTTTCTCAATTCATCCACCATTGGTAAAGCTATTTTTAGACCCTTCCCTAAAGGACACTGATGAAGTGTCTTGAACTCACAGAGAGGTGTGGGTGAATTTGGAGATTTCAGAATTGGTGCATTTCATCATCATGTTTGATGATGGTCTGATCTCTATTTCTGTATTGCTATCTGTGGCCCAAGTGAGATTAATCGTCTGGACCTGGGTCTGGTTGTGGAGGTGTGGAATAAAGGGCTCATCTGGGACACTTTGATAGGAACAGCATGGATCCCACTTAACACCATACGCCAATCAGATGAGGTAAGTAGACACCACCAGTCAATCAGAATGGAGAGAATACGCCCTCAACAGTCACACATCTCAGCTGTCTATCTGGTGAGGCATGAAAGTGCCACTCCCACCTTGTTTCACACAAGAAGTTAAGAGCATCTGAGTCATGCCCGGAGCTGAGGTGGGTGGGGAATACAGTGCAGATGGTGAGAAAGATAAACAATGCCTGAATTGCTTTCAACTGGACAGTTCTGGAATAACCCCAGGGTGCCAGTCAAAGGCAGTCAATTAAAGGAATAATTCCCCCCCAAATTAAGATCTGCTGAAAATTCAAGATGTTGAAGATTTTATTTATTAAACCGATTTGGAGAAATTCAGCATTACATCACTGGCTAGTAGATCCTCTACAGTGAATGGGATGTTGTTTTGAATGAGAGCCCAAACAGCTGATAAAAACGTCACAATAATCCACAAGTAACCCTCATGATTCGTCGATTAATATCCTGTGAAGCAAGAAGCTTCATTAAGATGTTTATAACTTCAAGCCGCTGGCTAAAATATGAAAATCCATCTATAATATTTCTTTCTTCATTGAAAAAGTTGTATCATCTGAATCAAGAAAGAAAAATGCAGAGATCAAGCACTGTACAAATGAAAGCAGTTCAAAACTCTTCTAAAATCTGTCAGTGGATTTTGATGTGAGCAGACAACAAGGGATAGATTTTTCACTTGAGAAAGCATTATTATGGGTAATTGACTGGTATTCAGTGTTGGTGGCCACTCACATGTTCTGCAGAAAATATAAAAATGTGGTTGAATTTGTTAATATTGCCCTCATGAATTTATAAATGGAAAATTCACATAAAGTTCCTCTGGCATGGAGTCTTCCATGGTTCTCTCTCTCTCTCTCTCTCTTTAGGAGGGGCCTGGAGAATGGACCTCACTGGATTCTGAGGTTCTGATGAAGGAAGATGAGATATATGGCACTAAAAACCCCACTCCTCACCAAGTGCTGCTGGACACACGTTTTGAGCTCCCTTTCGGTAGTTCACATATAATAAAAACATATAGAATGTTCCTTATTTTATTTTAGTTTTAGATTTACTTTTTATCAGACCTCTTAGAACAGATTCTAAGCAGTTCCTTTAACTGCCATATAGACAGTGGCCACAAAAAGAAATTCATACAATTTTAAGTGACTTAAGTGTCCAGGTACTCTTTATGGCCACTGTATGATATGGAACAGTGGAAGCTGGAGTTTTATCTAAAGAGATCAGACTTTCCTTTCCCCTTATTTCTGTATTATTTGTTTGCTTGTGCAGATATCCCCGATGACGAGGCCCAGTACTGGACTAAAAAGCTGGAGCTCCTCAACTCTATGAGTATACATGATGAGGTACAGACTGTGTGTGTTTAGATGGAGAAGAGATGTGTGAATATACAGTGCAAGTAACACGTTAGTTTGATGGACCTGGGCAAGAGTTACTAATATTCAGATTCAGTGAGCGAATCAGTGTGTCAGTTTTATATTTGATAATTCTTTTTTTTTCATATCGACAAATGGAAATCTGTATAGGTTTTTTTTAAATAAATTTTCAGCTGTTGTCTGAAACCCTGAACCTTTCTTAAATTCATGAAAATATTAGTCATAAACTTCAGATTTGTATTTTCATGCAAAATGATTTTAGTTATGTTGAATTTGTATATTTTATCAGGTATTTGGTATTTGGTACTGCCTCCTCCTGTGAGCACTGAGCACTGCAAGGGCCTTACAGTTCTGCTGTCAAAAGACCATTAAGATGTGCTGTAAAACCAATGGAGGGGAAGAATAGAGCACATGAACATCACATCTGATTAGTTACAAATTATTCTTTATTGTTGTCTTTGCCAGTGTAAAATCTTGGGCTTTTTGTTTCACCTCATTTATGAAAATAAACAGGTATGAAATCTGATGTTGGTTGAAATACTTCGTGTATTATCATGAATTTTAACCATTTTATTAATTTCCCATCAATTTCTGAATAGTATTCACTGCAAGATGAAGCACAGAGAAGACAGCTGCCCTCAGTGCCCTCCCAGTGCTGTAAGTATTCTCTTTTCAGCTTTTACTGAAAAAAATAAAATAAATTAAATTACATGATGAGTCCCCTTAAAGCCAGAAGATGGCAGTAGTTTCTAGCTGTTGTGATGCATTTAACCCTGGTGATTATGGCATTCAGACTTCGATGTTCTGTTTGTTGTATTAATATTGCAATTGTCAAGATTTACTTTTGCTTAAAAGGTTAGCACACTCAACAAATGAGGATTCTGTCTTCAATTAATTTCATGTTAACTTAAACATTTATTAAAATCCGTCTTTACTTGGAACATAGAATATGATATAAGGGCAGAACTGCACTATGATAGTCAATATTTACTTTCATTGTTTGAAAAAAAAATTACAAACAAAATGGACGTGAATACTATGACATTTCTAACATTCTGTGTGAAATTTACTTTCTTGTTCCACTGAAAAGAATGTCATAGAGATTTGTAACAACTTGAATGTGAGTAAATAATTGCTGAATATTCATATTTGGGTGACCTACTCAACCGTGAAGTAATTTACTGAAATACTTGATAGAAATTTGTAATAAGAAATACAGAAGTAGATTAAATAATCAAGAAAGCAGAATTGCATGCAAACTCTCTGTGGGTAATGCAATTATATTTCGCATGAGTATTACTTAGAATAAGACTTTATTAGTTAATGTTAATGCATTGACTAACATATTAAAAGCTCATTGTTAGTGTTCAAATATTTTGTACAAGTAGTTAGTACAACTATTCATTCTTAGTTCATGTTAGCTCAAGTCTGTTGAACATATACATGAACAAATGCAAATTGTGGTTTTAATAATGTATTAGTAAATTAGTAAGACTAATTAAGTTCAGTAGTTAATCAATGTTATACAATGGAAGCTTACTGTAAAGTGTTACCATTTCATCTATCTTCTGCTGTTTAACTTTCTCCACACCACTAGGCAATTGGACATACTTTGGATGGAATGAACAGCAGAGTATGTAATTTATGTGTCTTGGAACTAATCATCATTTCACTGCTTTCTTTCTCTTTTTTTCTTTCTCTTACCATTTATTAATTTACATAGAAAGAAAGAGTGAATAAGTTTCTGTTGGAGGCACTTTTAATGGGAAATGTTATTTACATTGAAGGAGAAAGGAGAAATTCTTTCTCCTTTCCTATTTTGGTTATTCATCATTCCTTTGTTTATATATATATATACAGTACAGACCAAAAGTTTGGAAACATTATTATTTTTAATGTTTTTGAAAGAAGTTTCTTCTGCTCATCAAGCCTGCATTTATTTGATCAAAAATACAGAAAAAAATGTAATATTGTGATATATTATTACAATTTAAAATAATTGTTTTTAAATGTATTATACTTTAAATTATCATTTATTTCTGTGATGCAAAGCTGAATTTTTAGGATCATTATCACATGATCCTTCAGAAATCATTCTAATATGATGATTCATTATCAAAGTTGGAAACAGTTCTGCTACTTAATATTTTTTCAGAACATGTGATACTTTTTTAGGATACTTTGATGAATAAAAAGTAAAAAAAAAAAAAAAAAAGAAGCTATGTTTTTAAAATATAAATATTTTTTACTAACAATATACACTACTGGTCAGTAATTTGGGGTCAGTAATTTCTTTTTTCTTTCTTTTTTTTTTTTTAAATAAAATCAATACTTTTAATTCAGCAAGGATGTGTTAAATTGATAAAAAGAGATAGTAAAGAAAATATATTATTAGAATATATATTATTAGAATTTTTTATTTTTATTTTGAATAAATGCAGTTCTTTTTAACCTTTTATTCATCAAATATATTAGACAGCAGAACTGTTTCCAACAATCATAATAAATCAGAATATAAGAATGATTTCTAAATGATCACGTGATAGACTGGATGTTACATGTGACACTGAAGGCTGGTGTAATGATGCTGAAAATTCAGCTTTGCATCACAGGAATAATTTTTTTTTTTTTAAGTATATTCAAATAGAAAACTATTATATATAAGTTGTAATAATATTTCACAATATTACTGTTCAAATAAATGCAGGCTTGATGAACAGAAGAAACTTCTTTCAAAAACATTAAAAATAGTAATGTTTCCAAACTTTTGGTCTGTACTATATATATATTTGTTTTATCATGCATTTATTTGTTGTGAATGTGATTTGTATTTAGAAATGTGTAATTGGCAAATAACATCTCCATCATCTTTATTTATTTATTATTATTCTTTTTTAAAATTTTTAATCTCCTTTTAGTTTTTAAGCAGTGCTGTGACAGTCTTTTACAAGTAAAAATATTCCATATAGATTCTTTTTTAATATGAAGTAAAAAAAAAAAAAAGAAGAAGAATGGTCTTTCATTTAATTTAATTAATGTGAAGTTTTAGGTTAAGTCCTCCCTGACCACACTTTACTCAATTCTGGATTTTGTTGTGCTGTAGCTTTTGATGACCATGACAGGGATAGTGATTACCGCAGTGAGACAAACAGCAGGCCTCCACGATACCACACCACAGCTCAACCCAATTCCTCTGCACATCAGTACCCCATTGGCCGGAGATTACAGAATCAGGCAATATCAAAAGAGTCTAGGACAGACTCTATCCAGAGCTATGACTTGGATTATAGAGAAGGAAGGGAACAGAGGTATGTTTGAACACTTGATTAAACAAACACATGTAAATCTTGGCACATTTGAAATATAACATTACCCACCCATTATCTAAAATCCTTAAAAAAAGATTATTTACAATATTACAATTATCTGAAACAACCGTGAATAAGATACTATGACTTGTTTTCAGATAAAATCTTGAATATACTTGTGTTTTGTCTCTCTGCACTGACGAACTAGTTTTCTTGTTTAAAGTTTGTTAAAAACAAGGGTAGTGTGTGCCAAAGTCTGTCAGTGCAGTAAGACAAAATACACATATTCAAGATATGATCTATGAGTAGTAACTAAGAGTTGCTTCTAAACTAAATTTTAAGAATTAAAATCATTAAGAAAGTACTTTTTTTTGCTGTCAGTTTAGCTCCAAAAATGTTTAGTTTTAGTGGTTTCATTTTCAACTGTCTGTCTTTCTTTTTTTATCCATCTGCGTATATATTTTAATTTAATTTTCAAGTGGTACAGATGATGTCAGAATGATTCCAGTGGACTCCGGTATGGGGGTTGAAGAATGGGAGACCAAATACAAAATTAATGACAGCACACTGGATGATTACCTAGAAAACATGGAGTGACGATGATGACACCAAGAGTGAAATCTATAGAATCGTGAGCAGCCCAGGTGATTCCAAAGACAGTCAATTTTACCAGACAGTAGAGTGTGATGCAATGTCCCCAGAGGAGACTGTGCAGTATGATGCATCATGAAATCCCACCAGGAGAGCAACCACAGGCATCAGTGAGGTCCGTTTGGTCTGTAAGGAAGTTAGAATCTTTAAGGATATTTCCCCTCATGGAATTTCCATAATTTCTTTAATAAGGCAACTTCACAAGGTAAACCAAGCATCATATACAGAGGGGCTGTGGTACAAAACCAGGATGTAGGCCAAGAACTAATTTGGAGACACCCTTGAGAACTATACTATTTATTGTAAGAAAGGGGAAGCCAGGATGAGAGCAAGAAGTGAATATGGATCTGCAGGACCTGATGAAATGCAATTCTCTCTTGGGTCTGAAGATGATATGGTGTTAGTACAAGAGGATACACAGTATGAATATGACAGTTATTACAATAATGCAAGACATATTATGGACAACAGAGCAGCATGGGGAATGATTGTATAAGGGGCCCAGATGAAACATTGTCACCTGTGCAGAAGCCAAATAAGGAGTTTTTAACGAACTTCAGAACTTAGTTGACTCTCTGTCAGAATATCTAGCTGGACGAGAGGGAATGAGTAAATATGAATCATTGTAAACATCTGTCACAAAAACAGAAACAGAGAGTGAAGAAAAGAAAATTGAGGGTAAATCAGCTGAGATAAAAGAGGAAAAAGCTGTGGAACAAGGTATTGTGGGTTTTAAAAACACCATGAGCTCATTGTTCAACTCAATCACAAATACTAAACCAGCTTTTGAAGATACAGAATCAATAGAAACTACAGCAAAAACTCCCATCTCCAGTTCCTCCCCAGTCAGCGTCTGGTATTTCCAAACTGTTCTCTTTCATACCTAAATCAACTTGTTGTCCAAATCCTGTTGCTGTTGTACCACCTGCTAATCAGGAATCTAATGCAGACATTAAGTTCTCTTTGCAGTCTCTGTTACCATTTCAGTCCTCAGAGGTCAGTTGACCAGCTAGTGCCACATCAGAGACTGATGTTACAATCATTTCTGATTCAAGTGGCTCAGGACTCCACTTCAAGTCTAACACAAACATTTGCTAGGAAGATTGAGCCCTTTTAGACTTTATGGAGACAAATCTAGTGCTGAAACTATTTCACAACCAAATATATCTCAGGGAAATGCAGAGTATAAAGAAGAAATCCAAAAGGTTGTCTTTGAAGGGGTCTGGCACACAACCCGAGCACCAGTCCTCATTTTGGGAGATCAGGAAATGGATCAGTAGAGCTTTTACCTGACACAGAATCATCTGGTGAATTACCTGATTCCATGCCCAGAGCTGTTATGTCCAAGCTAGTAGAGAGTAAAACTGAGGCAAAGACTGCCAGTCCAACACTCGCAGAAGACACTGGATTGTTTAGCCCCTTTAAAAAGTCATTGAACTCACTTATATCAAACAATGCTCCTGACGATAAGCCAACTGAGGTCCCCTCATTGTTTTCTATTTTTAAGCCAGCCAAGGATGTGTCTGGTACTTTTGGCAATAAATTAAAGCTCTCTTTTTTTCCTCAGATGCTTCAGTCAATATTCAGGCGCCTAAACAAGAAGGTGGTATGCTGTCTGGATTTCTAAAACTGACAACAGGTGAAGATCCCAATACTCCTAGATCTAGCAGACCCCAAACTGGGGCTAAATCAGCACTGTCCAGTCTTTCTGCACTGCTTGAAAGTGTTTCCAAAGGAAATACAGATACTGGCTGGTTTTCCAATCTATTTAAAGGAAGCTCAACTGTACCACCAAGCCACAGACTGGAACACCAGCCTCATCAAACAGCAACTACACAAAATATTATAATGTTGTTGTGAATTCTGAAAAACCAGGCAATGTAGAAGAAGTTTCTGCAGATATAGTTGACTGTGTCTGTCTACTGAAAATCAAAGAGAGATTAAAATAGATACACTGGATACAGACCAAGCTGATTGAAATGAAAAGGCGGATAAACTTCAAGATAGATCAAATACCAAGCCAGACGACCAATGCCATCCAAAGACTCAGGTGCATCCAAAGATACAAAATGATTCACAGGCACAACCAACAATCAGCAAAATGAGTCTAGTGGCGTCATATCTGTAATTTTGAGCAAACTTACTACAACTGAAGAACCAATAGCAACGAGTGAAGCTTCCCCTAGTCAGAAACCAAAACAGCTGCAACAAGGCCATCCTGGAATTAAACCTAGTCAAGGTCGCCCACAGATTCAGAGAGCCAAACCAGTTGAACTTATGTTCTCTGAAGATGGAGGTGCAGAAAGGGATCAAAAAGTTTCAGCACAAAACGGTGTGGTGGGAGGAGCAAACGACAGACACAGTGGGGGTGGCGTCAGGCATTGGAGAGGTTTTCTTTGACAACATATTAACCAAAACAGGGAATAAAAAGTGTCCGAAATGGAAGAGTGTCCAAAATATACAATCTTGTGTCCTCGTTGTGCTGTGGGGTTTGAGTAGGTTGGGCAGTGTTCAGGAAGGAAGGGTCCATGTAAAGGGTGGAGTCCAGCAGCCGCACATGCTCCCCTCTTTGGTCCGGGGGCGAGAGGGGTGGCGTCTTCTTCCAGTGGCTGCATCCTTCTCGCTGGCCGCAGCGCCTGAAGGCACTAGACATCCTGGCCCGACGGCCGTCTAACGGGTGCGGTTCTTGTCCAGACCGAGGGTCCGACAGCTCAGGTCTCTGGAGGCGCCAGAGTCCCTCTACGAACCCTTCCTGGACCCACAAGGACACCAGCGTGCATGCACGGGGAAGAGACCGGTCTCCCGATGAGGGGCATGTTCGGCATTTAAACAGCTGCGGTGATGAAGCTTCATTTGCATCAGGTGTGCCCCATCACACGCTGCCAGCCCTGGCTCTTCCAGTGCCCCTCCTCTCTCAAACACCCACTCCTGTCCGGAGCCTGGTGAAATGCGGCGATTAAGGGATGGGGTGACGATGATAATTAGGGTGGAGGCAGCCAACTTGTCACAAAGGTTTCTTGTCTGGACTATTTAGCAATGCCTCAGAGGAAGACACTTCATCTAAACTACCTTCTCAAATCAAAGAACCACCAAAAAGTAGTTCTAATAGTGGTGCATGTATCCTTTCTGGAATTTTTTAATCCGGAGCTAATGGAAATGACACTTTGTCAAAAAGGTAGAACCCAAAAAAAGGGCTTCCTTGATCGACTAATGTCTAAACGGAGTAAAGAAGAGTCCACTACTTCAGTTTGCACCGGGAGATCAAAATCTAACAAAGTAGTGAGTGAAGCTTCTCAACAACCTGCTAACCTGCATCCTACAATGAAGTCCACCCAACAGTACATGGAGGAGATCGATAGACTGTTATATGGCCACCAATTAATTATGGCTAACAAGATCTATTGTATACATTTGCTGTACATGGTGTGATTCCCTCAGAACTCTATGAACATCATTGTCTCATTGAAGGTCTTCTTTGGCAGCAAATGAATGATTATGCTTTATTGGAGTCCCTAGCAACACAAGTTTCAAACGGGTTATTCTGTAAATCAAGTGGAAGTGCCATTATCCTCTGAACCGGTTTTAGGATAATGGTGGAACTTGAAAATATAGGTCCTAGTCAGCTCCATATACCTTCACATCCTTGGCAGGATGTTGTCAACCTACTATTTCACTACTACCACTAGCAAATGAAGACGATGAGTGGCACAAACAAGAATCCCTGGGGAGGCTGTGACAATTTAAATGGCTTCAGTGATAAAAGAAGCAAAAAGACTTGGATGGAGAAAACCACTACTATTAACCTCTCAACAGATGTACCAGCAAAAAAATATTCATGCCAGTCAATGTCAGACTTTAGACTAAATGGCAAAAATGCCTAAAAAATGAAACCCACATTTAGATTTGAAAGTTAACTCAAGATTTTTCAGACGACTCGCTGAAAAAAATGGGCCATTGGATTTGACTCCTGGTGCAGTCGACCTCAGTAGCACTGTAGCTGCCAGTGAAGATAGAGAAGGATGGCATGTACTTTGAAGATTCTGAGTGGTACCAGCAGTGGCTGTCCTTTACTCGCAGCTCCTAAATGCACTTTTTGATTTTTCAACATCACTTCATAAAGGAGACAGGATTATGAATATAAATATTGAGCGGTTCTCCCAAATTTTTCAGGACTCCATAAATGCGCAGACAGAGAAGTCTGTTGGCTTCAGCTTGTACAAACTCAAAAGAGTAAAAACAACTGTACACTGGGTCACTTCCTGTAAAACCAGCAAATTCAACAAAACAGGATGGGTTTACACAGCAGAGTGCAACAACTACACTGCAAGTATTACCTACTCCACCAACCTCAGAACAAGTCACAACAAGTATTGCATCTAAGCCTTCTGCTGCATCTCAGAAACAAAAACTGGCAAGACAGCATCACAGACAACACAGTCTCCTTCATCAAAGAAAGAATCTAATGATCTATTGATGTCTCTAAGACTGAAGTAGTTCCCATGAAGCCACAACCTTCCAGTGTGATGTCAAATCAAAAACTATCATTTCCACCACCACAGAATTTACTTTTTAACAAGCATCAGATGGCAGGGTTTTTTTTCTTTTTTTTTGTAGTAGTAAACCTATGGATTTCTCTGGAACCTTGAACAAAAAATACAAAGGTATTAATGAGAAAACTCAGACAGATACTGATGCTGAAAGGTCTATTAAGGATGTCATTGATTTTACCACAACAAAACTAAAAGTTAAAAAGTAGAATGAAGAGACCATTCACATAGGTGAAACTGTTGCTGTTGTTCTGACTTTTAAGTTAAATGAGGAAGTGAATGAAATCAATGTGACATTTCCAGCTCTAGAGGTCAGAAATCACTCCATGACAATATCTGATGTGCCTCTGGCCTCTCCGAGAAGCAGACTACAAAACTTTCCTCCAGACAATGGAATTCCCATATAAAACAGCTGTGGCAATGAAGCACCCAGATCACCAAAACAAAAACCTCCGCTTGCAAGACAAGCCTCAGGGCAGATTTTCCAGGCCAGGGGTAGGCAAGTTCAGTCCTAGAGAGCCGCAGTCCTGCAGAGTTCAGCTTCAACCCTAATCAAACACACCTGAACAAGCTCATCAATGTCTTCAGGATTACTAAAGCCTGGTTCACACGGGACGATTTAAAAATTGTCGGCCGATTTTCCAAACCTGAGAGACCCCACACACGGTGATAAAAAAATCACGGGTCTAACAGTGTTGGTAGTACAGTGTGTGGTGTGCAGCCACACGGCAAAATCAACACATCACACACGAACCGATTTGACTCCCGAGCATTCCCAGGTCAGACGGGAAATCTCGCAAAATCCCTCGAGATCAAACGTGACTTCAGAGTAAACAATCATGGCGGACGAAGAGGATGCAGTGGCCATAGTTTGTCCTTTGTTTGTAACCGAAAAAAAAACATTAGAAAAAAAGAAAAGGCGATTGTCAAAGAAGTGGAGACAAAGTCCTCCATCTCCGACGTCCACCGGTCTTTCTGGTGCGCCATGCCACCGGCTGTTTTGATTTTGTTTCCTGGTACTTCCTCGCCGCCTCGTCACCTCGCTTTCTGATTGGCTACATGCCACAGTCCACAGGCTGCATGATCGTTTGTCCTCAGGGGACACCACACATGAGAAGAAATCGGGCCAAATAAATCCAACACACGGCAGGAATATCTGATCAGATTATTTTACGATAATCGGAGCATCCTTAAGATTGTCGGAAGGTGTCAATCGGGGCTAAAATCGGCCTAATTATCCTGCCGTGTGAACTAGCCTTAATGGTGCGTTCAAGTCATGTCGAATACAACGTATTTACGAGTTAAATGCACATGAATGCCACCACAAAGTCGTAATTACTAGTGGGTAACTCAGAATTTTCTGTAAGTTCAGAGTTTCCGAGTTGGGGGTGTGTCAATGAGAAACATGACAGAATCGATGGATCGATGGATGCAACGTCTGTTGTTTTTAGTAATTTTTGTAGTAATTTTTTAGTTGAAATTGATAGATAGGATTGCAATATTGCAATTAATATGTTTTAATGCGATACAGATTAAAGTGGCTTCATAAATTATATTAAAAAAAATTAAAACGCAAAACACACCTGATGCAAATTCTTTGCTCTTCATTTTCTATAAGCAGAGTTAACAAACCCTGTTGTATTTTCTTGTAATTTATTAAAAGAAGGTACACCGCCATCTTGTGCTGACTAAACTGACTTGAACGCACCCGACGTCATAATTATGACTTGTCAACTCGTAAGTACAAACTTCCCAAGAGGACTTGAACGCAGCATAAGCCTAAAGGTAGGTGAGGGTTTTTTTCAGAGTTGGAGCTGAACTCTGCAGGACTGTGGCTCTCTAGGACTGAACTTGCCTACCCCTGTCCCAGGCAAACAGTATTCAGATACTTTCTGACAGTGTCCTGGTGGATTCACCCTTAAAGGTAGTGTTCAAGTCGGCCTCAACATCAGTTCAACTTGATCGGCTCAAGGGAGGCCCATTTAAGCAAAGTTCACCTCTTACAAATCCTGAAATAAAGACATCACAAGTGTCAAGCCCAGCATTGCACATGCTTGCTCAAAATAAACAAATTGGCCTCATAAGGCAGACTTCATTTGCTAGTGAATCCATGAGAATGAGATAACTGAAGCATTATCCATTTTAAGAAGCAGACGGACCTTAGTCACAGAAATTAAAACATATTCTACCAGTTTGCCTTTGCTTGTAGAGCCATCAGTACCAGAGGTAAATCTTATCCTACAAAGGCATCAATCATTACCCAAGCTCGTATGTAGTGAATCCAGGTCTTTCCATGAATGTCCTTTTTTACACAGCCAAATTCATACAGTATTTGCAACAGAACTGCAAGTTTTCCAGTGCAACCCTTTTATTATCATCAAACAGCAACTGCTTTAGCAAGTGCAATAAAAGCTACATTAGATATGTCTGCTAAATCACCTACTTGTTCGACTGTGGTTACTGAGGCAATCCAAAAGGAAGCACTGCCACCTGTGAGAGCAAGATCAACATCAATCTCAGTTGCATTGACGAGCTTGTTGGATTGCCTTTGCTTGTTGAGCCATCAGTGCCAAAGAAAAGTCTTATTCCACAAAGGCGTCAATCATTGCCACATCTCTTATCTAATGACTCCAAGTTTTTCCAAGAAGGTCCTGTTTTACACATCCAAAATCTTAACCGACAGTGACAAAAACAGCCAACATGTCAGTGTTCTATGGAACCATACCTACTACTGTTTAAGTACATGCTGCATCACCCTCTTTAGTTGATCCACCTACAGTGCCTCTTCCAAGTCCAGCATTTACTACACCACCTTCTGTAATAAGACCACCCATTGAACTTAATGAAGTTTCACCAGTTCCAGCTCAAGTTTTTACAACTAAAGTAAAGTGACATGACATACAGTCAAGTATGGTGACCCATACTCAGAATTCGTGCTCTGCATTTAACCCATCCAAAGTGCACACACACAGCAGTGAACACACACACACACACACACCGTGAACACATACCCGGAGCATTGTGCAGCCATTTATGCTGTGGCGCCCAGGGAGCACTTGGGGGTTTGGTGCCTTGCTCAAGGGCACCTAAGTCATGGTATTGCCGGCCCGAGACACCATTTATGGTTATGTCTAGCAACCAGAGTGATTCAAGCCAATCATATGAAATGTCAACTCAACATCATTTTGCTACAGTTAGTGGATATGATGCCCAGCATGCATCAGTTCAAGCCACACAGTTCTCTGTACCTCATACAGCAGCAGTGTCTCAGTCTGTTTCAACAATATACTGTGGTGGACCATGTTAGTCAATTAGGTGTTATTCCTCAGCAGCTTGTTTTGTCTGAGATTATGTCTATTGAAGAGACACTATCTTTTATTCAAGTTTTACCCACTGAGCTAGAGGGACGATCATTAGTTATTTTTCTGGTTTGGACCCAAGAAAGATGCTCATACCTCAGATCATGATTTCATAATCTAACAGTCCTAAAGACTTTTGTACTGAAGAAGATACCATGACAGTTGAACCTGATACAACACAGAAAAATGACATTATTATTGACAAGACTGCTATGGAAAGCCTTGATGGTTCTCTAGACAATTTAGCTAACGAAGATATGGAATCTCAAGAAACTGACAGTCAGAGCATAAAAATGAACCTCCCTTATATAATGGCATCCCCAGAGGCTCTAACAGTACCAGTACCAGTGACTCTGACTAAGGATCAGTCAAAAAATGCAGAAACTTCAATGGTTGACAAAATATATGAAGAACAAACTATAAATGAGCACCTTAAAAATGAGGAACTGGACATGGAAGATAACAAAGAAACTGTAGCCTTTGGTCCAGAGAACACAGACTTTGACAAAGATTTAAACCAATATGTGCTTGAAAGTTCAACCAAGCAAGACAGAGTTTTTGAGCCTTGTTTCCTTGAGAAACCATCAGAGGTCTCATTAAAATCGGAGAAAATTGTAGAGCCTGAAAAATCATCATCGGAATCCAAAGAATGTGTGGAACTGGAAAACTCTCAGGAAACTAACAAAACTCTGGATGCTAAGAACCCCACTGAAAATGAGAAAACTCTGAATCCAAACGGATCCGAATGGACTTAAGAAACCGGGAGATTTGATTATGAAAAATAGCAGACAAAATTTCAGTTGACTCTGTAAAAGACACTGAATTAAAAATGTCTGACAGACAGCAAGCAGACCTTATTGAAAAAACAGATGAAATCAAAATGTCAGAAGAAAACCATTTTTAGATCCTCAGTCCATTTCTTCTGTTCAGCCGCAGCAACAGCCCAAACAAGACATTATTGTACCTCATCCAGGAATAGTGGGTTTTTCTGCTCAGCCAAGGCCAAGAATGGCAGGACCTTTTTTCAACCCAGACCTGGAATGCCTGAACCAAGAGGACCCATACCTGTCATTTCCAATCAGCCGAGACCTAGAATGCCTGAGTCTCAAAGACCTTTAGAGGCTGCTGCATTTTCTGGGTTTATGTCAGTGTTTTCTGGCCCAAGTGCTTCTAGCAAGCCAGCAACCTCTAGTTTTTTCTCAGTGCCACAGACCTCTTTCTTTTCTCAGTGCGAGAGCTCTTTCTTCTTTTTAATCTTTCAACCAGCCTGCCAACGGACTCTCTCACAGGTGATCTGTTTGGATTGTTTAAAGGTACAGAAGCAACAAAATCTGATGAAACCAAGCTGCCAGAGAAATGTGTTACTAAAAGTCATGATGGAACACAAGTCTCTAAAGAGCAAATTAACCTCATTGCTAATAAGTCAAGTGCAGTCTCTGAACCTGAGTCAGCTGTGGCAGGTACTGAATTCATAAATGAAGAAGAACTGAAGGAAGGTGATTCAGAGTCATTGAAGCTTGTTGAAAAGCTAGAGGTCAAATCTTGAGATGAAACAAAAGATGAAAGCAAGGAAATCATTGAGACATCTAAAACCATTAACACGCAGATATCTGAATCAGGTTTACACTCAAAGGGACCACCAGGTGACAAAGAAACCCCACCGTCTACACTCAAAATAGTAGTTGCAGATAAACTGCCAACCTCACCACCTTCTAAAGGTATCTTTGCTTTACCTGTTTTTTCAACATGGTTTGATGTCTGGTGCATCACAGCTACAAGCAGAGAGCAGTGGTCTGCTTTCTGGTTTCAAAGGTTTGTCTATGGGTCTCTTCCAAGTAGAGAAGTGGCTTTTCCAAAGGAAGAGACAATGTCATCGATGTTTGAAAGGAAAATTGGCTTTCCATGGCAAAGTTGACTGCCTCAAACTTTGAGGCCTCAAAAACTTGAAAAAAATGGTGAACCTGAGGCTAATAAATTGTCACCTGCATCAGATGTCACAGGAAGTGCAGAGCCCAGTGTTAAAGAAGGTCCAAGTGAGAACTCTTCACATAACTCTTCCAGAGACTGACAGCACTTAAATAAGGGGCATCCTGTCTGCAAGTAGAACATTTGGACGAATCCCAAATTTCCCAAGATTGCATTGATAAGGACAAGGACCCTCCTGAAACAGATTCCAGTGCAGAAAAGCCATCAGAGAGCCTCCAACAGCAAACCTTTGATAAAAGGCTAGTAAAATCATAATAAATGGCTTTTCTTAGGCCATTTATTATGGTTTGTTGTGAACATTACCCTCCATCTTTCCAAGATAGATTAATTTCTTTATTAATTTAATTTAATATTAATTTATGCATCCCTGTTATTAATAGTTTTATTTATTTATTTTACAGTCTGTCAAAACAATGCATAAACTGAATAACATTACAAGAGCATTGCTTGCTCCTGTAATTAAGAATCACTTAAAGAACCACTTCATACATTAACCCTTTAAACTGTTCTTAGATTTTAAACATTAGTGTTCACTGCTACTGATTAATTATATATTTTTTTATATATATTTATCTTTTTCTTATCTAGTACTCTATTAAATTAAAATGAGCACTGTCCCCAGTATGTTTATTCAATTTCCCTAAGATTCTTCATACTGCATTACTGTAAGAACCTTTTTTTTTAGAGTCCAGTGTGATTTAGTTTGAGACTATGTTTAATCTGTGTTGGAAGTGACACACATTTTTTTTTTTATCAGTTTCTTGAAAAAAAATTCCATATTGAGCCAGTCAGTCTTAAGATTGTGCAGTTCTCTTAGAATTCATTTGATAATTGCATCTTTTTGTTCCTCACCAGCCCGGTGGACAGTTCTCGATTTGGGTCTTCTGGTAACCTTAGCCAAGCCAGTTCCCAGTTCAGCTCTGAGCCAGAAGAGGAAGAACAAAACTATTCAGATGCTCAGATCAGACCTTCTGTGGTAGCTTCACCTCTTCCAGTCTTAGATGACACAGAAAAAGGGGAAAGAGAGATATTATCAAATGTGGAGGAAGAAGTACAGGAAGAGAGCATGCCAACGCCAGTTGTTGATCAAGGGAGAAAGCCAGAGAGGCAACACAGGTAAGTGTGCACATTTAATAGATGTGAATAGAGGATGGATAAAATACAGACTATGGGATGCAATCATATTTAACCTAAAATCTAAGCTAGTATATAAATAAATGTAAAAGTACAACACTTGAAAAGGTGTACAGTTTGACCTTGATTGTAACTGTATTGAAACTTTATAATAAATAATCACTGTTTAATTGTATCAGAATCATGTTATAAATGTTGGTTTCAGATCTGCATCTAATGTAAATACAATATTTAAATTTGAGGGTTTTTTTCCTTTAATTCATGTCTTTTAGCTTTGAGACCATCTGTATGCTAGTATACTTCTAAGGTGACAAATTGTATGTAAAGGTATAATATACTGTTCAAGGAAATAAATCAAAAGTATAGTTAAAGTGAATGATTCACTTGGTATTATGTCATTTAATTGTCTTTTTTCAGTTTTTATGAGGATGGACCACCTCCTTTCTCTCCTTCCCGCCTGCGCTGGTTGAAGGCCATCAATAAAGTCAGAGTGAAGCTGCATGAGGTAGGAGGGAGAGATCAAACATCTCTCACCTTTTTAAAACTGTTATAAAATACATTATTCTTCCTCTTCATTGTCATTTCACTCGTTTTCTCTCTTGATATTTATCTTCCTAGTTCTTTGCTCTTTTGTTGTTTGGCTGATTGAGATTCACATGACAAATTCAAAGTCACAGGCTGCCACTGGGAATTAAAATAATGACATTTCAGTTATTTACGATGTTGATTCTATTTGAATGGCCTGTATTTACAGGATAACTTTAAGATCTATGTATAGTTTTATTTTATTTTTTTATTATTTGTTTGTCATGTACTGTTTTGTATGTAAAATAAGTTTTTCATTTCATTTCATTTTTTTCAGCTCTTTGCTATTGAGCGATCATGTTTGTGTTGTGAGTTTGTTTTGTTTTCAGTTTCCTCTCAGTAACCCCATTATAAAAAATCGGCTATTTGAGACACATTTAAAAGGTCTTTTAAAAAATCTCCAATGGGTTCCAGTAGTGTGATGTTCTAATAAATATGTTCTAAAAAAATGCCTCAGTTTTTTTAATCTCTTTTTTTATGGTTTAACATAGTCCGTGCAGAGGTTGTCATATAGAATTAGCGTTGTGACCTTGAATGGTCTTTAGAGACTAAATGTCAGATTATGTACCTCAGATTCTTTAAAAGCTGGAAAAACTTTGAGTTCGTATCGCAATGCATAGACAGTCCACCAATCTAAATGATGGTAAAATCAGAAAAGGATGTTACAAAGACAGTAACAGGGAAAGTTTTGGGCAGAAAATTTGTCTAGAAATCATCACTATTTTTCTGCTGACAGCTTAAAAGGTAACATCATTTGGAGCATAAGAGGGTGTTCCTTTAACATGTAATACTTTATGTTTACATTATGTTCATTAAGTACTACAGACAAGTGTAAAAAAAGACAAACAATACAGATAATGATTATATATATCTTTACATATTCCAAAGTGCTGATTATTTCTTTGTTTAAAATAGCCATTTTGATGAGAAAATAATTTGCCATGGCAACTAAGTGACATTACTGTGGAAACACAACCTTGATTGTTTCATGTGGAGCAGCCTTTGGGTGCCTTTTTTATGCATATTTCATGTAGTTTGATTCGATCCAGACAAAACCATTGATCATAATACATTTCTCTTTTTTAAAAACATTAACTGCTGGTTCAAACTGCTGTCAGATGTCTTGAGAATAAGTCAAACCCATTTTTAACGACGCTTAGCCATAGTGTTTTATTCATGTGGATAATTTCATACAGGGTTAAGGAAGTGAATTAAAATTGTCGTTTTTAAATAATTTGAAAGATGTCATTGTTTTCATACAGATTTTTATTTTATTTCGTAAGGTAGTAGTCTGATTATTTTCTATGCGGTGACCTAGTAGAACAAAAGAGACTGGCAATAAAATTAGCTTGTCTTAAGCTTGAATAATGAACAGGTGTTTCCAAACTGCTGTAAACTGATTGCATGGTTGCATGGCATTTTTGCTCACTTGAAGGGGTACTGTGGGAAGGAAATTCTACTTGAAGGGTTGTTTCACAAGGAGTTAAAGGGTTAGTTCACCCAAAAAGGAAAAATTGTATCATTAATGACTCACCCTCATGTCGTTCCAAACCCCTAAGACCTCCGTTCATCTTCAGAACACAGTTTAAGATATTTTAGATTTAGTCCGAGAGCTCTCAGTCCCTCCATTGAAGCTGTGTGTATGGTATACTGTCCATGTCCAGAAAGGTAAGAAAAACATCTTTAAAGTAGTCCATGTGACATCAGAGGGTCCGTTAGAATTTGTTGAAGCATCGAAAATAAATTTTGGTCCAAAAATAGCAAAAACTATGACTTTATTCAGCATTGTCTTCTCTTTCGGGTCAGTTGTGAGCGCGTTCACTGCAGTGTAATGATATCCGGTTCGCAAACGAATCACTCGATGTAACCGGATCTTCTTGAACCAGATCGAACTGAATCGTTTGAAACTGTTCGCATCTCCAATAAGCATCAATCCACAAATGACTTAAGCTGTTAACTTTTTTAATGTGGCTGACACTCCCTCTGAGTTCAAACAAACCAATATCCCGGAGTAATTCATTTACTCAAACAGTACACTGACTGAACTGATGTGAAGAGAGAACTGAAGATGAACGCCGAGCCGAGCCAGATAACGTTGTTAAAGTTAAATGGTCTGAAAGTATTTATATGTACTATTTTGTTAGTCGGTGTGGCCTTGTTTCTTACACCTTTAACCCTATAGGTGGTTTGACTACCTAATAACCCTATAGTTATTAGGTAGTCAAATCTAGCCTAAACGAGGGGTGTACCCAACTAATGATTTTCATAGTCGAATTGGAATTTTAGAATATTGCAGATATTCGACTGATAGTTGAATCATATGTTTTGGGGGCGGGGAAATATGCATAATATCCAAGAGTCAAGTCAGTCTTAATTACATTAAGTCCGTCTCTCTCTCGACTGCTTCTGTCTCTCCTGGCGTTTTATACTCTCTCCACGCCAATTACTGAAACAAGAAACAGGTGTTGATCGTTTCCGCCCAAACCACTCACTTACCATTCGTCTCCTGATTCTCTCTCCCGCTGCCGACTTCGCTAAACCACGCCCCCATCGCCACAACATAAAAAAAAAATAGTAATAATAATGGCTGCGGTCACTGTGATATATGTAAACCTACCAAAATTCGTCATCACGCAAAAGGAAAAAAATATTTTTTAATCACAAAGCATAGTTTAATGGAAATGGCGTCATTTTGCAGTAGTTTTTTTATCAAACGATAGTTATAGTTTTTATCTGTAATTGAAACCAGTCCATTGTAATATTATGTGCTAAATACTGTAATGTTTTCTCACACGCTGCGTTAAACCCTCCACCAATGTCGTCTCTCATTGTGCCAGTGGTCTGCTGGTGCCTGTTCATATGTTTTGGAGGAGGCATAACTTTGTAGAGTTATTTGCAGGGAGGGTGGGATCTTATGCTTTCAAAGATGGCTTCTCCAAAATCACCTACTCTACCTTTAAAGGAAGAAATTTTGCCATTTATAAACATGTGATCTTGTCTGCCATGTTCTTAAGATTATTTTTGAAACCTGAGGTATTTTATTAGAATAATCTGGAATTTTAAACCAATGTAAACATGATATATTCTTTGTGTATTTACATATTTTTTTTATTTATTTGTTTGTTTACAAGCAACACATGATGAGATTAATAAAGAGGTTTGTAAAGACAGCTTTTATTGTTTAGTTTTTTCTATATCACTTCACCCTTGACATGATATATCTGACATTGTGTGAGACTCAAATAAAGTAGCAGGCTTTTTTTATTTAAAGCATTTCTGACTCTAACACATTTTAAATGAGTGTTCTTTTTATATATTTGATAATATAAGAGGACAGGGGATGGGTAGATTGATGAGAGCTGAAAGCTGATGGGATCAGATTTGTCCTACAGGATTAAACCTGAATTTGAACTGTGGAATGATAAAGACTTATTTGCACAAAGCGTCTGTCCGTTTGTTAGCTCTCTTATAGTGTAAATTTCACATTTGTTCTTAACACACTTTAGAAATGGCAAGGCATCTAATAACAGTACATATACGTGCTTTTCTCTTCGAAGTTGATGGGTTTTTTCTTACATGATGAATGACTTTGTTCTAGTGCCTTATTCAATATCCACAAGAATGATCATTTGGACCTTATTCTGCTTTGTTTTTTATTCCTGAAATTTAATACCTGTTAAAGGCTTTTTTGCAGTTTTTGCTAATGCATTGTTCAGTAAAGCAGGATGATTTTGAGTCATCTGTCCCAGTGATGACATTTTGCTAAGCATCACTGATATTTTAATACAAGTTTAACAGAAGAATGACCTGATTGATGCACTGCACTGTAGTTCTTTTAAAACTTTTTCATATATGCTGAACATAAAGCATATAGAACACAGGTCTGTTTATGTAGGCCAGTTTTTTCTTTTTTTCTTTGTGAAATTGAGGACAGAATATATTTATTTATATTCCAGACCGAATGGACATTAATATCCTTCAGACTTCAAATCACTTTGCCCATTACAATAGTCATCCTCAGAGCTGTAAAACCCTAGAGAGATGGAAGGGAGAAGATGTGTCAAAGCAAATCGGAGCGATTGGGAGGGGGAGATAGAGGCTGAGCGGAAGAGAGGGAGAGGGAGAGGGAGAGGGAGAGAGAATGGAGCGAATGAATTGGATAAGGAAGAGTTTCTGACTCTTGAGTAGTGAGTATGCACAGAATACTAACAGGAAGGAATCAAAGGCCTGTAGGATGACATTGGCTGAAAGTCATCAAAGAAATTCACCCCTCCCAATTGCACCTTAGCTTCCTTTTCCTGCTGATTTCCCTACAGCGTCCACAGAACCTGTGATAACACTGTGACAGTCTTTACTACTCCAATGTTGTCTCCCTAATCAGAAGATCAAAGAGAAAATGCCTAGAGGGAGTGTAGATGTGAAGCGGTGAATGGTACGCCATCCAGTAGCTTGTGTATTCGGTTGATGGAGCATCGATCAGACAGTACAGAACATTGTGAGAGAATTTTTTAAATATATATATATATATGTGTGTGTGTGTGTGTGTGTGTGTGTGTGTATGTATGTATGTATATATGTATATATGTATATATATATATATATATATATACAGTACTGACCAAAAGTTTGGACACACCTTCTCATTCAAAGAGTTTTCTTTATTTTCACGTCTATGAAAATTGTAGATTCACACTGAAGGCATCAAAACTATGAATTAACGTGGAATTATATATGGAAATATATACATAACAAAAAAGTGTGAAACAACTGAAAATATGTCATATTCTAGGTTCTTCAAAGTAGCCACCTTTTGCTTTGATTACTGCTTTGCACACTCTTGGCATTCTCTTTCATAGTCATGAAAATAAAGAAAACTCTTTGAATGAGAAGGTGTGTCCAAACTTTTGGTCTGTACTGTGTATATATAAAATATAAGGGATAACATTTTTACAATCAGCCATTTTCAGTTAAATAAACAAATTCAGGGTTATAAAAGATCCCTCTGCCTCATGTTGGGCTCCTGGTCTCCTGCTATTTTGGGATGATAAACTAAGAATATAGTAGTTCTCAATTATGGGTCCAAGGTCCACTAGGGGGCCTCATTAATCTTCCAAAATGGCTTCAAAATAATTTTACAATTCATATTTGTTATAATTGCTAGATGTGCACAAAATATCCAAGTAAAATATTTAAAGAGACTCTAGTCTAGAGAGAAGAAAATCTGAAACTTTCCATGCACCAAGTTCTCACTTTTACAGTTTTCCTCATTGCAGTGTGCAGACTTGATTAAACAAAACTGGCAGATTTTTATTGAGTACCCTCAAGAATTGTCAGCAGATCTATTTGTAATGCCAAAATCTGTTTTTTTTTATTTTTTTTTAAATTTTTTTTTAACTTTTA